>NW_003303083.1:0-2722 GCF_000142945.1 Phytophthora infestans T30-4 | reverse complement strand
AAAAGGGTGAGTATCTTGCCCGTGGTTGCAATGGGGCCCGCCTCCGGTCCATTGGTTTGGTCGTTCTCCGCATCTTGAAAAGTCGCCGGCTCCGATAGGTCCACCGCAGCTTCGACAGCGTTGGCACTTGCACGTTAAAACATCGGGGAGTCGATTCTTCATCTTGATCTTCAGCTTTTTCTACTTCGTTTACGTCTGCTCGACGTGAAGACGAATTGGTCGGCGCACTTGCTTCTTCCAGTCCGGGTCGATGACGTGTAGTTCGCGGTCTTGTGGCAGATTCATCTTCACTCGGGCGGCCCTTGCGCTTCCCCGGCTGCCTGTGCTCCGTCCGGCGCGAACCGTCATTTTTGATGTCGAGAGAGTCAAAGTCCAGGTCGGCGACGTCTTCATCGGAAATTGGCGCTGAAAGTCCAAAGGTCGATTCATCGAAGTTGACATCGCGACTGATAACCACCTGCCCCGCCTCGATGTCATAAAGTCGATACGCCTTGGATACTTCTTCGTAGCCCAGGAACAATCCGGCGCGAGCCTTCGGATCCCACTTGCGCCGTTTCTCCTTCGGAGTTAAGATGAACACTTGACAGCCGAAGAAGCGCATGTGTTTCACACTCGGCGCGGACTTGTACACAATCTCGTACGGAGTCTTGCACTCGATCTTTGGTGACGGCAGGCAGTTCTTCACGTAGATGGCCGTCATCGCCGCTTCACCCCAGAAACACTTGTCCAGCTTGACATGATGCAGCATGCTGCGGCCGATCGTGACGATGGTGCGGATGGCCCGCTCTGCCGTGCCGTTAGTCTGGTGCGCGTACGGAACCGTGGTTTGTTGCTCGATGCCTTCGTCTTCGTAGAAATCTTTGACCGAGTTGGTCGCAAACTCACGAGCGCCGTCGTGTCACACGAACTTGACCTTCTTGCCAAACTGCTTCTGCACCTTCGTGATGTACGTCTTGATGCAGTCTTCGCTTTCTGATTTGGCACGTAGACAGAAACCCTTCATGCATCCGCTGGCTTCGTCCACGATCCGTAGCAAATACTTGCTGCCATCAAGCGAGGCTTTCTCCATAGGGCCGCAAATGTCGAAGTGAAGCAACTCGAAGGTGTCGTAACGACGCTTGTCACGGTTGCTAGGCAATGGTTTTTGGACCATGTTGCCTTGCTGGCAGCCGCGACACAGACTTGGTCCGCTAGGCTTGGCAAGTGCTTTCTCGTCCTTGATCATCTTGTTGTCGACCATCTTACGAAGCACCTCGACTGGAGCGTGAACCATACGCGCATGCAGGTCGACCGTCCTTCCGGTTGTCGCCGCATTTGCTGATCGAAGAGGCGTGCGAAGCCAGTAGAGTCCATCTACGAGATTCGCCGATGCCACCACTTGATTCGAGTCCTTGCGTGAGATGTGCATCTCGATGCCATCGAACACCACTTGGAACTTTTCGTTCTTGTTGATTTGCGGAACTGAAAGCAGATTCTTGCTCATGTAAGGCACATAGAGCACGTTCTTGATCTCGATCTCGCGCTCGGCGCCGTTGGCCAGGACCACTCTTCCCACGATGGTCTCCACACCCTTGATAGCCGCCTTGTTTCCGTCGGCCACAGAAAGTTCGCCTTCATTGCGTTCGATGAGATTGGCGACTTTGGACTTGTCGTTACAGATGTGGTGTGTGGCACCACTGTCGACCGCCCACATTCCAGACACATTCTTGTTCGTTGAAACTCAACATTCCAGGAAACCGCAAACGCTACTCGATCGTAGTCGTAGTCGTCGTCGCCGTCGTTCGCCACTGGATGTTGTTAGCTCCGCGTCCACGGCCGTGGCCGCCGCGTCGAGCACCTCGACCCTCATCCTTCTGCTTGGTCCAGCACTTGTCAATCATGTGCCCCAATTTCCCGCAGTACGTGCATTGGCGAGACTCTCGGTCGGTGTTGAACGCCTTGGCCGCGTTTTCAGTCTTCACCGTCGCCGTCTTCTCACCTTGTCGCTTGATGTGCTCGTTTGTGAGCACTTTCACAACGTCTTGCGACCGCAGCTCTGCATTGCTCATCTCCAAGTTCAGCACGACGTTCTCGTAGCTCTTGGGGAGACTTCGCAGTAAGCAGATCGCCACGTCCTCGTCCTCCATCTTGGCGCCGATGCTGCTGAGCTTGGCGCTGATGTTGAGGACCTCGTTGCAATGATGCAAGACATTGCCGCCTTCCGACATCTCCATGCTGAAGAGTTGGCGCTTCAGGTAGATGCGACCAGCCTTCTGCGACCCACC
The DNA here is from genome assembly GCF_000142945.1 of Phytophthora infestans T30-4. Taxonomy (NCBI): domain Eukaryota; phylum Oomycota; class Peronosporomycetes; order Peronosporales; family Peronosporaceae; genus Phytophthora; species Phytophthora infestans. The sequence continues at coordinate 458 of NW_003303083.1, read as the reverse complement.
ATACAGCGTCTTCAAGCGCGTCCACGCGCCCCACGCTTCCTCGCAGTCATCAACCACGTGATGGTAGTCCGCGTTCATGTGGAGCAACATCAGTCCGAACGCAATGTTGCTCGCCTTGACGTAGTCGTCCTTGGTCCGGATGTCCGTGAAGCTCGGCGTCGTTTCCCGGTTCACTACGTGCCATACCGACTTGGTCAGAAACACGCCACGCATGTAGCGGCTCCACGTCGCGTAGTTGTCACCGTTGAACTTGTCGATGGTGACCTTGGTCGAGGCGTCATGGGCAGAGGACATGGTGCTTGGGCTCATAACCTGTTAATGGTGTAGAGGTGTTGGAATGAAACTTGGGGCTGAACGGAGTGACTTCTGCACTTGGTGCGGAGACCGGAGTGAAGGCACTTGAGCGGAAGAAGGAAGATTCGAAAGTGATTGATTTATCGGGGCTTACACTGTCCTCA
>NW_003303082.1:3254-10427 GCF_000142945.1 Phytophthora infestans T30-4 | reverse complement strand
AATAAAGCCACACCTGCGATCCTACTTGGATTTGATGGGGACGAGCGTCTTCGTTGTGTCGATCCGCTCGATCTTGTATCGCACTCCGCAGCCGTTCGTTCACTTGGGATCTGGCTTGCCGGTAGTATTTCTGGACTTGGTATCGCCATCGTCTTGGATCTCGGTTTCTCTTCTTGGTACTACATACCGGAATGGCCGCTTCTAGGGTGGATTTAGGATCCCAGCCATGTACCAAGTAAAATGAGGGTGTCACCCCGGATCCTGTCTTGGGCGGTGCTCATCGCGAAGGGAAGTCGTTCTGCGTACTCATCCCAATCCCTCTGATCCAAATCGTGGACATACATCTTGAGTGCCCTCGTGATCGTCTGCACCATGCGCTCGGCCGATCCGTTAGCTTGGGGACAATATGCCATGGTTGCCCGCTGTCTCTGCCCCAGGATCCGGTTGAAAGCTCGAAAGAAATCAGACATAAAGCCTGGCTCCCGATCATGCCTAATCATCTCACTAGCCCCAAATCATCGGAAAACGCACTCCTCGTACGATTCGGCAATGGTTTGTGCAGTCCTAGACGCACTAGCTTTGGCTATCACGTATCCGGTAAACCGATCCACCCAGATCAACAATTCTGTGTTTTCTTTGAACGACTTGGGCAACGAGGGGATGTGATCCATGGCTATGATTTGGAAAGGGTAAGTCGCTTGGACATTCCCAGGTGACCCCCCTTCGATTGTGGGCCTGCCCTTGCCTGTCTCACAATCCACACATTCACCGACATATCGTTGCACGCTCTAGAATAGTCCCCTCCAGTGGAAACATCCCCGGATCCGTTGGTAGGTCCGACCAATACCCTGATGTCCACCTTCTAAACTAGCGTGATAGTGATGTAGGACTTCCTGGTGTAAGGTTTCCGGCATCACCAGTCTCATCAATCCATTCCGATCCTCGTTGACTCTCTTCGTAGGGGGCCGATAGAAGAGCAAATCGTTCAGATCCACTGCGTAATCCGTAGCGATAATACTGTAGGATTTGGTATCCTCCCGACTCAGGTCTCGTACATCCCCCATCAGATACTTCTTTAGTCCCAAGATCCACGCTTCTTCGTTCTGTGCTTTGCGGATCCGCTCAATGCGGACTCCCTTCACAAATGTTTCCTCGAGGATCTGGGGGCTGGATCCAATCCTTCCTCTGGACCTAGTGACAGCCATTACCTGGACTGTCCTTTTCCCGGATCCGACCACCACCACCTCGTCTAGTCGGTTCAGCGTGACGAGATCCTGATGCTCGGCCTCGCTCTCCACCTCAACACCACATTGATTCCGTAAAGCGGCACTGGCCAAGCTATCTGCACTGGCATTCCAATCTCGCTTGACATGTACCGACTCGTGATTCATCCAACCACGCAGGTGGACCATCACCTTTTGCCGTGACAGCGTTAGGGCCGGGGCCTTGCAGTCAATCTCACCTCGCACCTGTCTGATCACCAAGTTTGAATCTCCACATATCACCAGACTTTTTGGATCCTGTCCCTTTAGTAGATCCAAACCCAGCAGGAGTCCGTTATACTCCGCTTCATTGACGGTGAGGCCTTCCGCATAAGTAGATCTGGCTCTTACACTTCCCATTCGGCAGTTTCCACAGTATTGCGCTGTATACCTCTCCTTCGCGTCGTACGCGAGCGGATCCATCGAAACTAAGTACGTACAGATCCTCATCCACTTGTACCGTTGGGATCGGGATCTGGATCCGGCGTTTGGGTTTATTCTTAGGAGCGATCCTAGTCAGCGCTTCATCCATCTTAGCTCGAGGTGTGATGCTCGCGGCCAAGACTCCCAGGATCTCGTTTTCCCCTTTCGAACATTTCACAATCTCCAGTGTCCAAGGCGAGAGTAAAGCTGCCCACTGTCCCAAACGTCCTTGTAACCCGGCCGACTTGAACAGCCAGGCTAGCGTAGAGTGTCGGGTCAGGATCCGGATGGATCTTCCCACCAGCAGGTTGTAATTCAGATCCAACACGCGCAGGAGCGCGAGTATCTCTTTCTCCACCGCTCCGTAGTTCAGTTCATTCGGCTTCAGTGTCCGGCTGACGAAGGTGACTGGATGACAGATCTTCTCATGTTCTTGTACCAGAGCTGCTGAGACTGCCCAGTCGCTGGCATAAACTATAACCGTAGGTTGACGTTCCGGATCGAAATGACGGAGGATAGGCGTGGTCGCGATCCTGTTCCTCAGTTCCACGAATGCGTGTTGAGCTCGGATCCACCGAAGCTCCACTTTGTCTGAGATCCCCTCCGTCGAGCCCGTCCCGATCGGATCCTCTCCCAGTTGGTCCCGGGGTGGATCCGGTTCCTGTTTTAGGTCGTCTGCCAGCGTCGTATTACTTGGATTCCTTTGTGGATCCGACATCTTCAGGGCCATAGCTTGTTGGATTTTGATCTGGACAGCTGAAGTGGTCATCGCAGCAAAATCTACCTCCCTCAATTCATAGAGTACTGCAGCATAATCCGCGACGAACCGACTGTAGTAGTTCAAACTGCCCAAGAAGGATTGCATCGCCCGTAACGACTGTGGGAAGGACAAGTCTGCCAACGAAGACAGGTCCTTAGGATTCGCCTCCAATCCCTCCTTGGAGACTCGATGACCTAAGTAATCCACCTTGCGCACCCCCCAATAGCTCTCCACCACGCTGATAGAGAGATTCCACTTAGTACACGCCTCCAGTAGGGATGTCACTCTCTCGCACAACTGATCCCACGATTCTGCCGGGATTAGAATGTCGTCGATATAGGATCTGCGCCCCAACACAGACGGGGTCCCAGGATCCCCCGGCTCTCCTGCTTCGAATGGATCCACTTCCGTATGATCTTCCCAGGATCCACCCCTTTCGGGTTCCGGTATTCGGGTGATTCCATAGAGGGCGTTATCGATCCGGCGTTGGTAGATCTGGGTGCGTTCTTCAATCCAAACGGCATCCGGTTTCACTCGGACAGTCCAAACGGTGTGATGAATGCGGATATTGCGTGAGCTCGATCCGTCATAGTCACCACCCAGTAACCACCTGCCATATCTAGAGAACAGTACCAGAGTACTTTATCAATAGCTCATTGATTAGAGGCATTGGATACACCATCAATCGGATCAGGCCGTTAACTAGCCGGTAATCAATGCACAGACGTATATCCACCCCGTTCTTCTTGATGATGATTACCACCGGAGATGTCCACGGGGACGTTGAGAAACCGATGATTTTGGCTTGCAGCAGGCCCTTAATCAGATCCGATATTTTTTCTCGGAACTGAGGCGCTACCTTCCGCGCCCTTTGAGCGATCGGCTTCTCGTCACTGACATCGATGTCACATTTGACTCCGCGGACAGCGGGTGGTAATGCATCTCCTTGCCAATCAGCAGATGTCGGCTTTCCCAGATCTTCTGACGTAGCCGATCCACCTCCGCGGATTCTTTCGCCCCTGGATCCACTTGGATATCATCAATCGTGACCTCCTCTGTGGTCAGTGGTACCTCCGGGATCACGGCCATGCCTTCTCCAAGATCCTCGGTGTGTAGATCCCCGCCTTCATGGTAGCAGACTTGTTCATCTTCAGTCTTTGTCGGATCCACCCTTGGATCCAAGCACGCGACTCTCCTTCAACCGTCATCCCTTCTGTCTTCGTGGGGTCGGGTATCCTGGTACCGGGGAAGCTACCTGTTGGATCGACTTGATCCTCCGGTGAGTTTACACACGACGGTTCCTGTTTGGCTAGTGTTGCCACTCTCGGCAAGGATCCAGGCACTCTGTCCAATGAAAAGCTTGGGTCCAACTGTGGGTCAGCAGGATCTAGCGGACCAGTTTGAATTCCCTGCGATCCCCCATCCACCGACCCTTGGTTACCTAGGGACTGGCTCTGGGTATCACCAGCGGTCTTGGATCCAACCTCTACCACTTGGATCCCAATCCGATGATCCCTATGTAGGTTCTTTCGCGGAGTTGGGTATGAAGGCCGATCCACCAAAGGGCCAGTTGGCTCCGCCGGGAGTTCCGCCTCCCCGAGAGATTCAGGCTCGGTTGTCGCTTCATACGCCAGATTCCGCCATTCTCTATAGCGACGGGACCCCACGGACACATATCCAGGTCGCCTAGGGATACCATCCTTCGCCAACCATCGCCCAATCTCCTCATAGTGGTCCAGTAATAGTCTCTTGTCGCTGACATTCGTGACTTGGAGGTATTGCGATCGACCTGGTCCTTGGATTACTCTAGGCACCCACTTTTCACCTCGAGTGACCCACTGTTTATCATGTTCTACCCACTTCAACCGATGTGGCAGATCCCAGGTCTCTCCGGGCTCGATCCAGGTCGTCTTATTCGCCCTTATGATCCTCATCTTCGACCCGTACAACAGTCGCCGTCCGCTGAGCTGGATCCGCATTTCGTCGGGTAAACATAGTGTCCCATCCGCCATATCCAACCTCACTCCGGCTGGTACCATGAAATCCATCCCAAGGATGGCGTCTTGACCAGCGAGGTCTCCAACCCAAATGTCGAACCAGTACACCAAACAACCTGCCAACGTGACCTTGATTCGCGTTCTCCCGTTTGTACGGTACACGCCTTCACCAATCCCAACACAATCTTGGATCCGACTCCCATCCACTTGGCACCCAACCTTACGAGCAAAGGCGGTATCTAGTATAGACACCTCGGCACCACAATCTAGGGATAGGATCGCTTTTTCATTGTTGATCTTGCCTTCTACCTTGGTCTGTCTGAACCATTTTCCTGGGGCATGGTACTTCCAGTATCCACGAGACCTCCCTGTCAGCAGATCCATGGATCCAACCACTTCAGATCCCCGGGATCCAGTAATCTGACAAACCTTGGGTGGATCTGCGGTGGCCTCACCCTTGGTAGGCTCAAACCATCTACCATGTTGGCGTTTCTCCCAATAACCCCGTGCCTCTCCCCTGTGTAGATCCAGGGTTGAAGAGACTTCGGATCTGGAAAACTTGTCCACTTGGCGCAAACCAGAAATCTTGGCAACTGAAACTTCATGTAGATCACGTGTATTATCGACTGAATTTAGGGTCCTGCTACCTGGATCTAGCGATGTCTTGTTCACAAATGCATACGTGCAATACCAGGATCGCTCGGCTCGTACCGGATTCAAACCCGGCGAGCGTCCTAGTTTAATATCTTCTCGGCCACTTCTGGCAACATCCCTCTGTGCTTGGCTGGGTCAAACCATTGGCGGATCTGGTTGTAGAATTCCTCCATCGGACACTTGCCGACGTCGTGAATCTCGCCACAACCACGACACACGTAGAAGAAATGATCTCCGGGATGGCCTTTCTTGCCACACTTCTCACAGACCAGATGTTTCCAACATCCAGACTCTGTGTGCTTCCGGGGTCCACACTGCGAGCATCTGATTTGCGCTGTCCCGTCCATGAGATCTCGGGATCTGTACATCCCACGGTCCCCGGATACGGTATCCCCCGATCGAGATTTGTCTCCGGTCTTCGCCGTACATTCGTTGGATGCAGTGAGACAGACTCGACGGTAATCCTCTGGGTCGGAGTCCGAACCGTCGGATCCTGATTCAGTTCCTGAGTCGGGCGCCGTGACTTGGTGGACACGTCGAGCTGGAGCCGTGGGCGTCGGAGCCTTTTGGCGATACTTGCCGGATCCGACCGCCGCCTTCTTCTGGCGGTGTTTCGCGCGACCCACAGCCCGCAGCACTTCTTCAAGCTCATCTGCGTCTGGAAGACGTAACAGGGTCAGCCTGTCGGCCAGATCCACATCTCCCAACGTCTCGATGAAATGATCCACATGTTCCCGTAGTACCTTGGATCCCCCATTCTTAATCTTCAACTTGGCCCGTAGACCGGCCACATTTAGCCGATGCAGATATTCCAGCGGGGATCGTCCGATCTGCGGCGAGCGTGGTAGTATTGTCGTGCCACCGACACCTCCAATCCACAGTACTGGGTTTGGAAGCTGCGCAGCAAATCCGGCCACTTGTTCCTGGTGGATCTGCCCAGCTGCCGATACCAATTCCTGGCTGACCCCGCTAGCAGATCCCAAAGATCAGACACTTCTCAGTATCCGACGCTTGATCTCTCATGAGGGTCGACTTGACTTTGCTGATCTATGTTTGCGCTCGGTCTTCGTCTTGATCCTTGCCCGTGAACTCCTTCAGATCCGATATGGCTGAGATCCGTACCCTCTGGATCATGGACGATCCACCCGTCCCGGCTGCGGCTGTTGCTACCGCCGCTGGTGAAGTGGATGGGCCATCCAGATTATCTGGGTCGAACTCATCATGGGAGTTGTCTCCCTCCACTGACTCCATCTCCACGTCTCAAGCTTCATGTTCGTGGAACACTTGCGCTTGCGGCCCGCGTGCTCTCATACCTTGTTCGGCCAGTAAACGACTCATCGCAGCTTCGAATTGTCGTTGCAGGGTGCCCGAGGAGGTGTCGGAAGAGCCTGTAGCCGTCTGGTTCACTGGCGAGACCGGATCCGTGAGGCGATTACCTTGAACGCGATCTGACGATAACCCCACTGGCCTCTTGCTGGATCTGGCTCGATCCTGGTTGGATTGTATCAGATCACGGGTAGGGCGTACTGGATCCCGAGTCTTCACACTCGAGGGCGCTTCCTGTCCCGGGATCCTCGCCCGCACTTCCAGCATGGATGCCCTGGAGGGCCCCAAAGTCATGCGTCGTGGCTCGGACGACGTGTCTGACCAATCCTCTGCCACGGATTCGTAGTTAGAGGACGCAGCGTGGCTAATCCTCGGCAACGACACTGGATCCATAGTGCGCGACCTTTCTCCGGTGATGGATTTAACTCTGGCAAAGAGGTCCCGCGTCGCGGATACTATGAGATCCAGGTCTAGCTGGAAGATATCTTCTGCTTCGAACACACCAGTTACGATGCCTGACTCCGTAAGCAAACGTAATAGATCTTTGACTGCCACCAACTTGTTCGCCGTTTTCGTTGGTGCTCTCCCCGGTTCCCTTGGATCTTCGATCTGTCGTGGATTCAGGATCTGCATGACAGGATCTTGATGCAGGAAGTCGCGTAAAGCTTGGTGGCGATACACAAACTCGAGATCCTTGTCGGACCAGCTTGACCTGGATCCAGCTTGGTCTTCTTCCGACTCTGGAGCTTGC
>NW_003303082.1:0-3016 GCF_000142945.1 Phytophthora infestans T30-4 | reverse complement strand
CATAGGTGATGTGCGTGGCTTTTACTCGGGGTATTCGTTCGTGCGTTCCGGGATTTCGTCTCCAAGCACCGGGTTGCCATATGGGAGGGCACTCACCGGTTCCCCATCTCTCGACATCAACTGCAGGGTTCGACTTGGTTGTCCAACTTCAACAAGCAGCGTGGTAACCGACGTAGCCATGCTGGCCGAGCTTGGAAGAGAGTCCTTGTGATCCTCGTGTTGGCAATCCAGGCCGGTTGGTGTGACGTGGATATTTTGTTGGATCCATCCTTCTTGCATCTTCCCCGACGCGGGGATAATGTAGCTTGGTTTCCGGGATCCGTATCCCGTCAAGCCAACTTGGAGGATCCCAACCTCCATCGCCCAGAACCCACGAGCCTATTGGAAGCCTTGCGAGAGATCGACGAAGCCGAGCCTTGGCGTATCCAGTTTCGCGGGGACTTGAGCCAACACCCAGGACGCCAGATCCAGCGTCTAGTGGGCAAGTTCTTCAACGTTCAGCCCAAGACTACCTGATCCTCATCACTCTTTGACGCCACGCCCCCAGTTTCAGTCTTCGTGGATTCATTTCGTAGCAGTAACTAGCGACTGGAAACTGGGTCGAGCTAGCCCTTTGCATAAGCTATCATAATCCACACCCTCTTACTTGAATATGTCTATAACATTCCCTCGTTGGTTGAGAAATCTAGTCCGGGCCTTTCAGTGTACAGCTCGATCTGGGCGGGATCCACCCTTTCAGTGTACACCTGGATCTGGGCGGGATCCACCCTCCCAGTGTACACCTGGATCTGGGCTGGATTCCGGATCCGGCTGGATCCACGCTTGGATTTCATCCGGATCTAGCGCCAATGACCCAGTTTCAATTGGGTCAGTATAGTTCGGGCTCTTGAAAGCTCGTGCTTGAGATCAAGCAGGACTCCTCACACGTGAGAACGTCACTCTTATGCATAAACATTCACTCCTTCCTCCTAATCCACCATTCCCATGTGGATTCGTCTTCTCTTTCTTCCCGATGTGACCAACTCACATCAGCGATCCTCCTCCTCCTGGCCCACACCCTTCCTGTGGGCCCTTCTTCATCCTCCCATCGACATGACCAACTCACATCCATGGGTCCCCTCCCTACTCTTCTTCATGAGACTGCATCACGCCGAATCTGTTACGATTCGTACGATCTCTCAAGAAATCATAGAGTAATGCTCCACAGTTCAGATCTGCCTCGTCTACCCAACTAGGTTCGTCATATCCACGCCAATGCACCAGAAACTCACGGTAAATCCGTCCGTATCTAGTTCGCTTCCCCGACCTCATATCGGTGATCTTCTCGACTTCGAACCCGTCGGCTTCGAGATCCACATTCCAACTGTCTTCCGGTAGGAGGACTTCGTCGAAGTCGACGCGATCGGATCCATCCACCGAAAGACGGATCTGCGGCCGATCCGGATATTCTTTGACCAACTTCAGCTTGGATACGTGTACTACAGGGAACAGGCGATATTCGGTACCTGCCATTTCCAGCCTTACCGCGTGTTCTCCAATCTTCTCGCTCACCCGGAACGGTCCATGCCATAGATGGGCCAATTTGCGGGCGTACCCTTCTTTCACCCGATCCAAATAAAGCCACACCTGCGATCCCACTCGGATTTGATGTGGACGGGCGTCTTCGTTGTGTCGATCCGCTCGATCCTGTATCGCACTCCGCAGTCGTTCGTTCACCTGGGATCTAGCTTGCCGGTAGTATTTCTGGACTTGGTATCGCCACCGCCTCGGATCTTGGTTTCTCTTCTTGGTGCTACATAACGGAATGGCCGCTTCTAGGGTGGATTTGGGATCCCACCCATGTACCAAGTAAAATGGGGTATCACCCCGGATCCTGTCTTGGGCGGTGTTCATCGCGAAGGGGAGCCGTTCTGCGTACTCATCCCAATCCCTCTGATCCAAATCCTGGACGTACATCTTGAGTGCTCTCGTGATCGTCTGTACCATGCGCTCGGCCGACCCTTAGCTTGGGGACGATATGCCATGGTTGCTCGCTGTCGCTGCCCCAGGATCCGGTTGAATGCTCGAAAGAAATCAGACATAAATGTGGGGTAGCGGGATCAGCAAATCTGGCGAAATGGCCCAGATCCAACTTACCAAATGGCCCCCGAAACCCCGAAAAAAGGGGAGGGGGTTCCCCCACAAAAATCGGTTTTTTTGGGAAAATTTTTCTCCCCCCGCTCACCCCTGGAGTCCCCCGTCGGTAGAGCGAGATCTGCTCTCTCGGTAACTTCCGAAGAGTTCAAGTGGTGAAGCTTGAGTGTCTTGGCGAGACGTGGGGATGGGGTGGAGCAGCAGTGGAAAATCTTCACTCTGCGTCCGTGGATGGTTCCGTATCCTAAGCGAATATTCGAGCTTATGGATCCGGGGCCTAGATCGTGGATCTAGCCGTAGGGTTGCCTTGCGGGTGTGTTCCCTTGCCTTTGTGTTGTCCTTTAAGTCGTACTTGCCGCCTCCTGTGACGGGATCTTGAGAGTTGAGAACCTCTAGGGTGTAACCGACCAAGTAGTAAATTCGGTTAACCTGTCGGATCTGCACGAGTAAAGGAAAGATCTTACGTGGTATGAAGTTTGTGCACTCCGGGAACGTGCTGCACCGCGATCTCAAGCCGTCAAACCTGCTGGTGAACTCCAATTGCGACTTGTCCATTTGTGACTTCGGACTGGCACGAGGAGTGGAGACGGCGCATAACGAAGATCTGACCGAGTACGTCGTCACGCGCTGGTACCGAGCGCCAGAACTACTCACAGACTGTCAGAACTACAACGACGCAGTGGACGTCTGGGCCGTCGGCTGCATCTTCGCCGAAATGCTTCGTCGTCGACCATTCTTCACAGGACGAGACCCGTCCGATCAACTACACATGATCATTCGTGTGCTAGGATCACCTACTGAGGAGGAAATGGCCTTTGTGCCGCATGAAGCTGCAAAGCGAGCTATCTTGCAGCATGGATTTTACCCAAAGGTACTTGTCGAA
>NW_003303081.1:7502-11748 GCF_000142945.1 Phytophthora infestans T30-4 | reverse complement strand
ATCCAGCCAGGATCGAGCCAGATCCGGCAAGAAGCCAGTGGGATTATCGTCAGATCAGGCTCGAGGTAATCGCTTCACGGATCCGGTCTCGCCAGTGGACCAGACGGCCACAGGCCCTTCCGACACTTCCTCGGGCACCCTGCAGCGACACTTCGAAGCTGCGATGAATCGCTTCCTGGCCGAACAGGGTATGAGAGCACCCGTGCCACAAGTGCAAGTGCTCCATGAACATGGAGCACGGGACGTGGAGATGGAGTCAGTAGAGGGGGACAACTCCCATGATGAGCTCGACCCAGACGATCTGGATGGCCCATCCACTTCGTCGGCGGTGGTAGCAACAGCCACCGCCGGGGCAGGTGGATCGTCCATGATCCAGAGGGTACGGATCTCAGCCATATCGGATCTGAAGGAGTTCACGGGCAAGGCTCAAGATGAGTACCGAGCGAGAACATGGATCAGCAAAGTCAAGTCGGCCCTCATGAGAGATCAAGCGTCGGATGCTGAGAAGTGTTTGACCTTTGCGGATCTGCTAGCGGGGCCCAGCCAGGAACTGGTATCGGCAGCTGGGCAGATCCACCAGGAACAAGTGGCCAGATTTGCTGCGCAGTTTCCAGACCCAGTACTGTGGATTGGGAGTGTCGGTGGCACGACAATACTACCACGCTCGCCGCAGATCGGATGAATCCCCGCTAGAATATCTACATCGACTTAATGTGGCCGGTCTACGGGCCAAGTTGAAGATCAAGGATGGGGGATCCAAGGTACTGCGGGAACACGTGGATCATTTCATCGAGACGGTGGGAGACGTGGATCTGGCCGACAGGCTGACCCTGTTACGACTTCCCGACGCAGACGAGCTTGAGGAGTGCTGCGGGCGGTGGATCGCGCGAAACACCGCCAGAAGAAGGCGGCGGTCGGATCCGGCAAGTATCGCCAAAAGGCTCCGACGCCTACGGCCCCAGCTCGACGTGTCCACCAAGTCACGGCGCCCGACTCAGGAACTGAATCAGGATCCGACGGCTCGGACCCCGACCCTGAAGATTACCGTCGGGTCTGTCTCACTGCATCCAACGATCGAACGGCGAAGACAGAAGACAACTCTCGACCGGGGGATACCGTACCCGGGGACCGTGGGATGTACAGATCCATAGATCGCATGGACGGGGCAGCACAAGTCAGGTGTTCGCAGTGTGAATCCCGGAAGCACACATAATCTGGATGCTGGAAACATCTGGTCTGTGAGAAGTGTGGCAAGAAAGGTCATCCCGGGGATCATTGCTTCTACGTGTGTCGCGGATGTGGCGAGATTCACGACGTCGGCAAGTGCCCGATGGAAGAATTCTACAACCAGATCCGCCAATGGTTTGATCCAGCCAAGCACCGAGGGATGTTGCCAGAAGTGGCCGAGAAGATGTTAAACGAGGACGCTCGCCGGGTTTGAATCCGGTACGAGCCGAGCGTTCTAGGTACTGCATTTATGCATTTGTGAACAAGACATCGCTAGATCCAGGTAGCAGGACCCTAGATCCAGTCGATAATACACGTGATCTACATGAAGTGTCAGTTGCCAAGATCTCTAGTTTGCGCCAAGTGGATGAGTTTGCCAGATCCGAAGTCTCTTCAGCCCTGGATCTACAAAGGGGAGAGGCACGTGGTTATTGGGAGAAGCGCCAACATGGTCGATGGTTTGAGCCTACCAAGGCTGAGGTCACTGCAGACCCACCTAAGGTCTGTCAGGTCACTGGATCCCGTGGATCTGAGGATGTTGGATCCATGGATCTGCTAACAGGGGAGTCCCGTGGATACTGGAAGTACCATGCCCCAGGAAAGTGGTTCAGACAAGCCAAGGTAGGGGGCAAGATCAACAATGAAAAAGCAATCCTACTCCTAGATAGTGGTGCCGAGGTGTCTATACTAGATACCGCCTTTGCTCGTAAGGTTGGGTGCCAAGTGGATGGGAGTCGGATCCAAGACTGTGTTGGGATTGGTGAAGGCGTGTACCGTACGAATGGGAGAACGCGGATCAAGATCACGCTGGCAGGTTGTTTGGTGTATTGGTTTGACATTTGAGTTGGAGATCTCGCTGGTCAAGACGGGATGGATTTCATGGTACCGGCCGGAGTGAGGTTGGATCTAGCGGATGGGACACTTTGTTTCCCTGACGAGATGCGGATCCAGCTCAGCGGACGGCGACCGTTGTATGGGGCGAAGATGAGGATCATAAGGGCGGATAAGACAACCTGGATCGAGCCCGGAGAAACCTGAGAACTGCCAGATCGGTTAAGGTGGGTGGAACATGAGAAACTGTGGGTCACTCGGGGCGAGAAATGGGTGCCGACCGTAATCCAGGGACCAGATCGATCACAATACCTCCAGGCACGAACGTCAGCGACCAGAGACTATTACTGGACCATGATGAGGAGATCGGACGATGGTTGGCGAAGGACGGTATCCCTAGGCGACCTGGATATGTGTCAGTGGGATCCCGCCGCTACAAAGAATGGCAGAATCTGGTGTACGAGGCGACTACCGAGATCGAATCTCTCGGAGAGGTGGAGCTCCCGGCGGAGCCAACTGGCCCCTTGGTGGATCGGCCTTCATATCCAACGCCGCGAAAGATCCTGCAGAGGGATCGACGGGTTGAGATCCAAGCAATGGAGGTTGGATCCACGACGGGGGACGATCCCCAGAGTCGGCCCTTAGATAACGTAGGGTCGGTGGGTGAAGGATTGCAGAAGGGTTAAAGCCGAACAGCCGGATCCCGCTGATCCACAAGTGGATCCAAGCTTTCCATTGGATAAAGTGCCTGGATCCCCATCGAGAGTGGCAACACTAGTCAAACCAGAACCGTCGGGTTTAAACTCGTTAGAGGACCAACTGGATCCAACTGGTGGTTTCCCTGATACCAGGGTACCTGATTCCCTGAAGACAGAAGGACTGCTAGGCGAAAGAGGGCCGCAGTGTTCGGATCCAATGATGGATCCTACGAAGACGGAAGATGAGCAAGTTTGTTACCATGAAGGCGGGGATCTACACGCCGAGGACCTGGGAGAAGGCATGGCGGTGATCCCGGAGGTACCACTGACCACAGAGGAGGTCACGATTGATGATATCCAAGTGGATCCAGGGGCGAATGAACCTGCTGAAGTGGATCGTCTGCGTCAGAAAATTTGGATGAGCCGACATCTGCTGATTGGTAAAGGTAATGCGTTACCGCCCGCTGCCCGCGGAGTCAAATGTGACATCGATGTCGGCGACGCGAAACCGATCGCTCAGAGGGTGAGGAAGGTGGCGTCTCAGTTCCGAGAAAAATTATCGGATCTGATTAAGGGCCTGCTGCAAGCCAAGATCATCAGTTTCTCAACGTCCCCGTGGGCATCCCCAGTGGTAATCATCATCAAGAAGAACGGGGTGGATATACGTCTGGGCATTGATTACCGGCTGGTTAACGGTCTGACTCGATTGATGGTGTATCCGATGCCTCTAATCAATGAGCTGTTGGAAGATTTGGATAAAATACTCTGGTACTGCTCTCTTGACATGGCCAGCGGTTTTTGGGTAGTTACTATGACGGATCGAGCTCGCGCGATATCCGCATTCATCACACCGTTTGGACTGTTCGAGTGGAACCGGATGCCGTTTGGATTGAAGAACGCACCCCAGATCTACCAACGTCTAATCGATAACGCTCTCTATGGATTCACCCGAATACCGGAACCCAAAAGGGGTGGATCCGGGGAAGATCATACGGAAGTAGATCCATTTGAGGCAGGAGAGCCAGGGGATCCTGGCACCCCGTCCGTGTTAGGACGCAGATCTTACATCGACGACATTCTAATCCCGGCAAAATCGTGGGATCAGCTGTGCGAAAGAGTGACATCCCTACTGGAGGCGTGTACTAAGTGGAATCTCTCCATCAGTGTGGTAAAGAGCTATTGGGGGATGCGCAAGGTGGATTACTTAGGCCATCGAGTTTCCAAGGAGGGATTGGAGGCGAATTCTAAGGACCTGTCTTCGTTAGCAGATTTGCCCTTCCCGCAGTCGTTACGGGCGATGCAATCCTTCTTGGGCAGTTTGAACTACTACTGTCGGTTTATCGAGGATTACGCCCTGTTTGCCGCGGTATTATATGAATTGAGAGAGGTAGATTTCGCTGCGATGACCACTCCAGCTGTCCGGATAAAAATCCAACAAGCTCTGAACCCGGGAGATGTCGGATCCACGAAGGAATCCAAGTGGTACGAGA
>NW_003303081.1:6178-7402 GCF_000142945.1 Phytophthora infestans T30-4 | reverse complement strand
TCCTAGATAGTGGTGCCGAGGTGTCTATACTAGATACCGCCTTTGCTCGTAAGGTTGGGTGCCAAGTGGATGGGAGTCGGATCCAAGACTGTGTTGGGATTGGTGAAGGCGTGTACCGTACGAATGGGAGAACGCGGATCAAGATCACGCTGGCAGGTTGTTTGGTGTATTGGTTTGACATTTGAGTTGGAGATCTCGCTGGTCAAGACGGGATGGATTTCATGGTACCGGCCGGAGTGAGGTTGGATCTAGCGGATGGGACACTTTGTTTCCCTGACGAGATGCGGATCCAGCTCAGCGGACGGCGACCGTTGTATGGGGCGAAGATGAGGATCATAAGGGCGGATAAGACAACCTGGATCGAGCCCGGAGAAACCTGAGAACTGCCAGATCGGTTAAGGTGGGTGGAACATGAGAAACTGTGGGTCACTCGGGGCGAGAAATGGGTGCCGACCGTAATCCAGGGACCAGATCGATCACAATACCTCCAGGCACGAACGTCAGCGACCAGAGACTATTACTGGACCATGATGAGGAGATCGGACGATGGTTGGCGAAGGACGGTATCCCTAGGCGACCTGGATATGTGTCAGTGGGATCCCGCCGCTACAAAGAATGGCAGAATCTGGTGTACGAGGCGACTACCGAGATCGAATCTCTCGGAGAGGTGGAGCTCCCGGCGGAGCCAACTGGCCCCTTGGTGGATCGGCCTTCATATCCAACGCCGCGAAAGATCCTGCAGAGGGATCGACGGGTTGAGATCCAAGCAATGGAGGTTGGATCCACGACGGGGGACGATCCCCAGAGTCGGCCCTTAGATAACGTAGGGTCGGTGGGTGAAGGATTGCAGAAGGGTTAAAGCCGAACAGCCGGATCCCGCTGATCCACAAGTGGATCCAAGCTTTCCATTGGATAAAGTGCCTGGATCCCCATCGAGAGTGGCAACACTAGTCAAACCAGAACCGTCGGGTTTAAACTCGTTAGAGGACCAACTGGATCCAACTGGTGGTTTCTCTGATACCAGGGTACCTGATTCCCTGAAGACAGAAGGACTGCTAGGCGAAAGAAGGCCGCGGTGTTCGGATCCAATGATGGATCCTACGAAGACGGAAGATGAGCAAGTTTGTTACCATGAAGGCGGGGATCTACACGCCGAGGACCTGGGAGATGGCATGGCGGTGATCCCGGAGTACCACTGACCACAGGAGGAGGTCACGATTGATG
>NW_003303081.1:0-4715 GCF_000142945.1 Phytophthora infestans T30-4 | reverse complement strand
GGGTGGCGTAACAACGTACCATAATCACAGCGGGATCGTATTGGACTCGGTTCAGGTTGACCGGTTAATGGGTACAACTGGTACACAGTACCAAGACCAGCAACCCTCAATACGCCCCCTCAATGCGAACACGCGTGGATACCGAGAGCCGCTGCTAGGTCCATGTGACGAGGCCCTGGGAGCGCCTTCGTCATGATGTCAGCCAGCATCACAGAAGTCTCGCAATACTCGAGCTTGACTTCACCACGCTTGACTTCATCGCGGATGTGGTGGTACTTGATGTCGATGTGCTTGGCGCGGCCGTGGTTCACAGGATTCTTCGTCATCTTGATGCACGACTGGTTGTCTTCTTGGATCTTGAGGTCGGGTCCAGTCTCATTGGCAGCTGCTAAGATCTCGCACAACAGACGATGAATCCACTTGCCTTCTTGAATTGCCAGACTGAGCGCGATGTACTCCGCTTCGCTCGTAGACAGCGAAACACTTGACTGCTTCTTGCTGCCCCAGCTCACTAGCGCACCCATCAGCATGAACGTGTAGCCGGAAGTCGACTTGCGGTCCGCGAGGATACCAGCCCAGTCTGCGTCAGAGTATCCGCGAAAGTCGATGTTGTTACCCGGCTTGTAGCAGATTCCATGCGTCTTGGTGCCTTGCAGGTAGCGAAAGATACGCTTGACCGCAACCCAGTGTTCTTCTTGGGGATTCTCCATGAAGCGCGACACATAGCCCACCGCGTACGCAATATCTGGACGCGTCGCGGTCATCAGGTGCATTAGTGCACCAACAGCTTCGCCAAACGGAGCTTGTACCTTGGTCGCCGCGTCGCTTGGAACCAGTCGAGTGCTTATATCCACCGGCTCACCACAGCCTTGCACTCGTCCATACCAAAGCGCTTCAGGATGTCATCCACATAACGCCGTTGGCTCATCGTTACGCTGCCGTCCGGACCGTCTACCAATTCGATCCCAAGGACGAACACACACTTGCCGCTGTCAGTCATTTCGAAGCGTGTCTTGAGGTCGTCCTTCGTGCGTGAGATCAGCTCGGGTGAGCTTCCGGTGACCAGGACATCGTCGACGTAGACCAGTATGAGCACACAGTGGCCATCAACAACTTTGATGTAGAGACACGGGTCAAAGGCCGAAACTTGAAAGCCGATAGAGCATACGAACTCGTCGAAGGTCTAGTTTCACACGCGCGAAGCTTGTTTTAGACCGTAAATGGCCTTCACCAATTCCAGGCAGTCGAAGTCACCGTCGAGCTTGACACCTTCGGGAACCACGCAAAACACGATCTCCCTCATCACGCCGTACAGGAATGCCGTCACCACGTCGAGTTGGTCTAGCGGCCAGCCAAAGTACTTGGCCAAAGCGATCACCATGCGCAACGTCACGTACTTGACAACCGGCGAGAACGTCTCAGTGTAGTCGATGCCGTACTTTTGCTTGAAGCCCTTGGCCACGAGGCGTGCCTTGTACTTCTCGATCGATCCGTCCGCTTTGCGCTTGATCTTGAACCCCCACTTGGTCGGTACCAATGGCGCGTTGTCCGTTAGGCAGCTTCGCAGCACGGAACACTCCTCGAAGTCGCATCGACTTGAGCTCAGCACGAATTGCTTTGCGCCAGTGCACTTGGTCGGGGCCGTTCACCGCCTCTTGGAAAGTCGCCGGCTCCGATAAGTCCACCGCAGCTTCGACTGCGTTGGCACTTGCACGCCAAAACACGGGGGGAGTCGCATCTTCATCTTGATCTTCAGCTTTTTCTTCTTCGTTTACGTCTGCTCGACGTGAAGACGAATTGGTCGGCGCACTTGCTTCTTCCAGTCCGGGTCGATGACGTGTAGTTCGCGGTCTTGTGGCAGATTCATCTTCACTCGGGCGGCTCTTGCGCTTCCCCGCCTGCCTGTGCTCCGTCTGACGCGAACCGTCATTGTCGATGTCGAGAGATTCGAAGTCCAGGTCGTCGACGTCTTCTTTGAAAATTGGCTCTGAAAGTCCAAAGGTCGATTCATCGAAGTTGACATCGCGACTGATAACCACCTGCCCCGCCTCGATGTCATAAAGTCGATACGCCTTGGATGCTTCTTCGTAGCCCAGGAACAATCCGGCGCGAGCCTTCGGGTCCCACTTGAGCCGTTTCTCCTTCGGAGTTAAGATGAATGCTCGACAGCCGAAGACGCGCATGTGTTTCAGACTCGGCGCGGACTTGTACACAATCTCGAACGGAGTCTTGCACTCGATCTTTGGTGACGGCAGGCGGTTCTTCACGTAGATGGCCGTCATCGCCGCTTCACCCCAGAAACACTTGTCCAGCTTGGCATGATGCAGCATGCTGCGGCCGATCGTGACGATGGTGCGGATGGTCCGCTCTGCCGTGCCGTTAGTCTGGTGCGCGTACGGAACCGTGGTTTGTTGCTCGATGCCCTCGTCTTCGTAGAAATCTTTAAGCGAGTTAGTCGCAAACTCCCGAGCTCCGTCGTGTCGCACGAACTTGACCTTCTTGCCAAACTGCTTCTGCACCTTCGTGATGTACGTCTTGATGCAGTCTTCGCTTTCTGATTTGGCACGCAGACAGAAGCCCTTCATGCATCCGCTGGCTTCGTCCACGATCAGTAGCAAATATTTGCTGCCACCAAGCGAGGACTTCTCCATGGGTCCGCAAATGTCGAAGTGAAGCAACTCGAAAGTGTCGTAGCGACGCTTGTCACGGTTGCTAGGGAATGGTTTTTGGACCATCTTGCCTTGCTGGCAGCCGCGACACAGACTTGGTCCGCTAGGCTTGGAAGGTGCTTTCGCGTCCTTGATCATCTTGTTGTCGACCATCTTGCGAAGCACCTCGACTGGAGCGTGACCCATACGCGCATGCAGGTCGACCGTCCTTCCAGTTGTCGCCGCATTTGCTGATCGAAGAGGCGTGCGAAGCCAGTAGAGTCCATCTACGAGATCCGCCGATGCCACCACTTGATTCGAGTCCTTGCGTGAGATGTGCATCTCAGTGCCATCGAACACCACCTGGAACTTTCCGTTCTTGTTGATCTGCGGTACTGAAAGCAGATTCTTGCTCATGTTAGGCACATAGAGCGCGTTCTTGATCTCGATCTCGCGCTCGGTGCCGTTGGGCAGGACCACTCTTTCCACGATGGTCCCCACACCCTTGATAGCCGCCTTGTTTCCGTCGGCCACCGAAAGTTCGCCTTCATTGCGCTCGATGAGATTGGCGAACTTGGACTTGTCGTTACAGATGTGGTGTGTGGCACCACTGTCGACCGCCCACATTCCAGACACATTCTTGTTCGTCGATACTCCACATTCCAGGGAAACCGCGAACGCTACTCGATCGTAGTCGTAGTCGTCGTCGCCGTCGTTTCGCCACTGGATGTTGTTAGCTCCGCGTCCACGGCCGTTGCCGCCGCGTCGAGCACCTCGACCCTCATCCTTCTGCTTGGTCCAGCACTTGTCAATCATGTGCCCCAATTTCCCGCAGTACGTGCATTGGCGAGACTCTCGGTCGGTGTTGAACGCCTTGGCCGCGTTTTCAGTTTTCACCGTCGCCGTCTTCTCACCTTGTCGCTTGATGTGCTCGTTTGTGAGCACTTTCACAACGTCTTGTGACCGCAGCTCTGCGTTGCTCATCTCCAGATTGAGCACGACGTTCTCGTAGCTCTTGGGGAGACTTCGCAGTAAGCAGATCGCCACGTCCTCGTCCTCCATCTTGGCGCCGATGCTGCTGAGCTTGGCGCTGATGTTGAGGACCTCGTTGCAATGATGCAAGACATTGCCGCCTTCCGACATCTCCATGCTGAAGAGTTGGCGCTTCAGATAGATGCGACCAGCCTTCTGCGACCCACCATACAGCGTCTTCAAGCGCGTCCACGCGCCCCACGCTTCCTCGCAGTCATCAACCACGTGATGGTAGTCCGCGTTCATGTGGAGCAACATCAGTCCGAACGCAATGTTGCTCGCCTTGACGTAGTCGTCCTTGGTCCGGATGTCCGTGAAGCTCGGCGTCGTTTCCCGGCTCACTACGTGCCATACCGACTTGGTCAGAAACACGCCACGCATGTAGCGGTTCCACGTCGCGTAGTTGTCACCGTTGAACTTGTCGATGGTGACCTTGGTCGAGGCGTCATGGGCAGAGGACATGGTGCTTGGGCTCATAACCTGTTAATGGTGTAGAAGTGTTGGAATGAAGCTTGGGACTGAACGGAGTGACTTCTGCACTTGGTGCGGAGACCGGAGTGAAGGCACTTGAGCGGAAGAAGGAAGATTCGAAAGTGATTGATTTATCGGGGCTTACACTGTCCTCACTACCTAGGTCATCCAATCATTCTGTACTCGTCCAATCATTCTACTCGTCCAATCATGGGTGGCGTAAACAACGTACCATAATCACAGCGGGATCGTATTGGACCGGTTCAGGTTGACCGGTTAATGGGTACAACTGGTACACAGTACCAAGACCAGCAACCCTCAATAAGTTTGCCTTCATTGCGCTCGATGAGATTGGCGAACTTGGACTTGTCGTTACAGATGTGGTGTAGCGGGGTAAGAGGTACCGTTACTAGCTTACACTATAGTGCGGAGGAAGCTCGCAATAATAAAACCAAGTCTTAGGTTTGTGTCAAATTCAACTCTGATTTATTTAGGACCAGGGCGGCTACCCCTGGCCTCGTGTGAACCACTCAAACACATGTCTATATCTGATTGGTCAATAGA
>NW_003303080.1:16138-19288 GCF_000142945.1 Phytophthora infestans T30-4 | reverse complement strand
TTCAATGGGGCACTTTTTTTAATATTTTAAATACCTTTTTGTTGGACCTGATAATTTGTATTAGACGCTCCACCCAGGGTTGAAGATCCACATTTTGGGCTCAGTAAAAACTGCGACAAGACACGTGTACCTAATATATCGGTAATTCTGGTTCATACCGAATCCGTCCGAAACCAAGAGCTGAATTAAAGGCGGTAATTGGTTCCTAACCGGTAAGTTCAATTTTGGCGAAGGGACGGCCTCCTCGGTCACTTGACCTCACAGCTAGTAACGTGTCAGTAGCTATCGAGTAATTGTACACATCCTAGCATTTTAAAAGCTGATACCTAGTAATTTTGAAAATTCGCGATTGTGTCGAATAGTAAGGAGTTCTCTGGATTGTACATCCAAAGTCTACCAGGGATCGCAGCTACGTCTAAATCCGTGCATGTTTAATACCCTACTGTCTCAATATAGACACTTCTGTTAGTGTCAATATTTCACTTGCTACAGTGCTCTTCCGGATAGATACTTACTTTATTTGTGTCGGCTGAGACATTCACTAAAAATTAAATTTAAAGGCCTTCCAATTATAGAAGTCGCTATATTTGGATATTTACTGGGATAATTAATTTATACACGTTACTCGGACGACAATTTTGACCTTTTTCATCATAGCGGATCAAGACGGAGAAGCCGACAGAGGCGAAGTAGCTGGAGCTGTTGACCAAGGCGGAGAAGTTAGACAGCTCATCGACCTCGCTGTCGTGTCACTTACACCTGAACAGACCCCACCTGACGACACAGGTTTGTCAGCTCTCGTTACGAGGTTTCCTACTGCTACCAAAGCGTACATCGCCATCAAGATTGGCTTGTGCGAGCAAGATGCGGCCCCGTGCAAGGATCAGACTAAATCGGATGTGATCAAGTACAATTCACCATCACGTGATCAACGTCGACAAGTACACTGTACGAGTCGTTCGGCTAGGCGGTTTGGCCGCAATAATAGTCAAACACTTCTGGTGTTGAAGCAAAAAAGCTACGTTGTTAACTTTGAACCCTAGTCGAGGGCTGTAAGTGTCCTTCGGATAGAGATATTAACATTAGTGACTCATTGCGTCAAACGTCTTCCTCTGACGCTTAAGCTACGGCAGCCCCGCTGCACTTGGTAGAACTTTAATTAATCCCGCTCCTGAGTCGGTTGACTGTATCCTCAGCGAGGTTGGAAGACCCCGAGCTCGCAAATGTTGCCCCTGGCGCAGCAGGGCGCGCTTACTAAACTTATGTACTTAATTGTCCCGGAGGGCCTTGATAATCTTGCGTCACAAGTTCAGTCACCGTCAGGCTGGCATTGTTCTCGTGCTTCGAGAACGCGCGTTTGCAGCACGTCTAAGAGAAAATATGGGCACTGCAACGGTGGTGGCAAGGGCCCTAAATTGAATGGCATTTTGGCAGAACATTTTAAGGTAGGCGTTATTGTGACCAACTGAAAGGTACAAAGACGAGCCATTTGTGACCGACCGACCACCGACGTGTCCGATTGTGCCCGACGAAAAAAATCACCCTTCTTGTATAGGCTGTATAATCCGGATACAAGCACTTAGTGTTTTTAAAGCGAAGTCATCCTCAAAAGCGAAGTCATCTTTAAGGCCGAGGTTAACCTCATGAACGAATCCAGCCTTTCTGTGATGTATCCAATGCAATGTGCTTGACAGCAACTATATAACTGAAGCTAATCAAAGTTTATTGTTTCACATGCACATCTGAAAGTAGCGATAACGCTGGTACTGCAGTGCCTTCATACGCAATTCATCTGTGTTTTCTCCACTACAGAACGTGTCGAATGCAAGCAGAACGTACACTCCACAGTTGTAGCTATAAGTTGAGCTCCAGCATCCGCAACATCGGGATCCACTCTGTAACGTCCTAGTGTAGTTGGCATGTGTTGCACAAGTCTGTGCGCTAGTGTTCTCATGGTGCCAGTGTAGCCGCTGCGCTTGGAATCATAGTACTTGATTCTTGCTTAGCTGAGTCTATCATGATACCACACCAGTGCGTGCCGTTCCAGTTCACCGGAAGCCATATAATTCACTTATTTATACAACTGAACAAGCGGTTTAGCTCTTCATCTGGAACGCTCACATTTCCTCTCCCCACGGCACCCCATATCGCTGGGTCAACAGTCATGACTTCCTCTTGTTGACCGAATAGCTTTGCCATTGCCTCTGTCAACGCAGTGTCACTAATTAGTGATCTGCATGCAAAGTCAACGATCCCAATCTATAAAATATGCATCCACAGTGCCAGTTGCTGATATCCTTAAAATATGCAAAGTGCTTACCCTTTCAGAGAAAACCGGAATCGCTTGTAGTTTTGACGCCAATTCTGCATCTTGTTCGATCCGGAATGCAGGCGAAATATCCACTGACTAATCAATTTTTGTAAGATCCATTTATTGGCTCTCTCGATATTGCTAAGCTCTTTGCCTGCTTGGTGTCATAGTTTCATGGTTTTTAGTGTCTGCATCCCGATTACAAATAGACCAGGAACATCCACTGCAAAGTCTAGCTCTGGCAACTTCTTGTGCTTCTTTGTAGGGTAACCACCTTTCTGCTCGCTCGCTGGAGTATCTCTTTAGTCAAAATATGAGAAATGTCTGTGAATCAATGATAACTTTGCTAGCCGGCAGCTGCGAAATCACGTAGGGTATTGGGGGCTTCATTTTCTTATCAAAAACAATTAGCTGGATTTGGCGTAGCGGCTCCGGACATGATGTGTAGGTAGGCTCATGTGGAAGGAGGACCTGAATTGTTTTGAGACTCATGCAATGGTCGTGAAGATTCGAATCATCTCGTGCCGTTAGGATAGATACATTACTTTCCTCTTCGCTTTCTTAGTCTTTGACCTTCTGCTTTGGGCGGCCTCGTGAGCGTACGGGACTTGCTATCTCAAATTCAGGTGATTCAGCATTAATTGGTTCGGGTTCAAGAACTTGAGTCAGTTGCACCACCGAGTGATCCACCGATTGAGACACCGACTCCACTGACCGAGGCACCGACTGAGACATCGACTGAGGTATCGACTAAGGCATCGACTCCACCGATTGACTCACTGACTGAGGCACCGGACCCGTAGACGACAGCCTCCTTGATCAGCTCAAACGTTTTTTTT
>NW_003303080.1:12131-14112 GCF_000142945.1 Phytophthora infestans T30-4 | reverse complement strand
GAGAGTTGAAGACGGCGTCTGGGCCTTCTGGACTAGCTTGTTCCGTTCTGCCACGCTTTTAGTTGATAGCACTCTAAAACAAACTACTGTAAATTGCTCAAGCCCGTTGAATACCTTCAAAATGTCAACTAAAGTGTCATCAATGCCCGTACCTGGTAAGTCTGCTTCTGGTACTCGTTCAGATACGAGTAAAAGGCTTCCCAGGACTGAAAATCCGTTTCACCTAATTCTGCACAGACTTCTGTGCATCCATCCCCGCTTGTACCTCCACTTGTTCTCTCGCCAGGCGTATCACTCACGCTTGAATCCTTAACACTCCATGTCACCGCTACTGGATACGGTGGAGTCGTCCTCCCAGCTCGCGTCCGAGCCGTCATTCTCACTGCCGTTGCTGTAGGCTTCCTCTAAGAGTCGCTTCTTCGACGCGCGCGCAGCCTGGCGCCGATCCATTGATGCTGCTGCTAATCTCCAAATGGAGTTCTCCCCATATATGAGTGGCGCGAAAGCTCCGTATACGGGTATACTAATATAAGACTCAAAATTCTCTCGACAATTATTTTTTTTGCATTTTTTGTCTGGCATAATAACGACTCTGATATTTAAAAGTCCTACTCCAAGAAACAAATCCAGTGAGACCTAGTGCTGCTAGTACTGACAATCGTTTGCCTCTACTAAGCGGCAATCAAACCACGCTTTGTATTTCGTTTTGACCATGCATACCGACGGTAAGCATGGCGACCATCTTTCGACGTCTCGGTAATGAAGAGAAGTTTCTCGGGATACGAATATATAGCCTCCAATTTGACCTTGTACGCGAGCACTTCATGTGGAAGAGACTTTTAGTTAATACCTTTCTCGACATATTCATATCAAAATGCAAGGCTCTTCATATAGTACTCAGCGACCCGACACATGTTTCACATTAGGAAATGTGTCTCGAATGAACTGTTGGGGTTCCTCTAGATAAACCGTGGGGTGAGATTTTACGTTCTTTTGAACTAGAGCTACTACATCCCACGGCCAACGCGACGAGCGGCTTGGTTCCTTAGCAGACCTTACAGCTTCCACTACACCGTCAGTCAAGAATAGATTATACCAGCGACGTAGCGCTCGCTCGTTTGGCCCAAATATAGCACTAATGTACTGCATGCAAATACCGTACACATGAATGAGAAAGATAGCGCGCCAGCGAAAATCGTGAGAGTACATGCTAAACTTGTGCTTGATAAAAGGCTTCTGGAAACAGAAGGAAAGGGTGAAGTTTGCCAGGTTAAGTGATCCACTCGATTTCGGTGTCCGGCTGTTAACATCTCGTTTTAAAATATACCATTGAAACGAGACATTGAAACCTGCACGTGGGCAGATGAAGAGATTCAGATGGAATTAAAAAAGACGCGCACGAATTGCCACTTTGAAACGGTAATTGAGTACATTTGTCATAAATCGAGCTTCAAACCCAGGAACGACGTAGGTATTCTGGTCGCAGCTGTTTTTATATCGAGCTCAACGATTTTTTAATTCAAGCAAAACGATAGGGGAAAAGGACAAATGCATTGCAAAGCACAATAAGCAAACAAACAAAAATATCCCTTAAGTAAAGCAATGCCATCAGCTAATGATTGGCCTCAGACGATGGTACGTGTCACACACTTCATGTAAGCTACATGATGTAGCCAGAGGTACACTTCGTTTCGGTATTACACAGACGGGCGGAATCCAACAGCCGGACATATTCCAACAGCCATTTCAAGTTAGCCAATCATGTTGTCTAACCAAATCATTTTTACCTAATCAAATACTAAAACGAAATGCGCTAAATCACCACCACTCACTGCTTAATTTCTCCATGGAAGCGGAGAGCGACACCACTCCAGATGAACCACACACACCCCTCGCTTACCTCGAGATTGATGCGTCACCTCGAATAGCACGACGGAAACACTAATCTTTTGTATTAAGTGTGCAGTATTAAAAGGAGCTG
>NW_003303080.1:8002-10840 GCF_000142945.1 Phytophthora infestans T30-4 | reverse complement strand
ACTCGCGACGACACCGGATCATAGTGCGCGACTTTCTCCGTTAGAGGACTTAACTCTGGCAAGAGGTCCCGCGTCGCGCATACTAGTGAGATGCAGGTCTAGCTCGAAGATATCCTCTGCGTCGAACACACCAGCTACGATGCCTGACTCCGTAAGCAAACGTAATAGATCCTTGACTGCCACCAACCGGTTTATGCAGTAAAATGCTTGCATTTCCTGGCAAGGAGATGAGCTTTGCACACTCCTATAAGGTAATAGCATGGAACCTTATGTGTTGCTCTTCCAATGCTTTTGTAATTCGGCACTCAGATATGGAATGGACAGGTGATGCACTTCAGATTTATTTCGCCCACATGAAAAACGACCAAGGTGGCGATCGTCCACGGGATTCTCGTCATGTCTATGTCAATCCCTTGCAGCCCTCTATCTGCCCCATTCTCGCTCTGGGTCTCTATTGGGCGTCTACAACATTTGATTCAAGTGACCTCTTATTCCCTGGTAGCAGCCAGTATGAGCGATTTTGGAAGTGCTGGCACCGCTTATTATCTGAAGAAGAAGTTGAAGCCGAGCTAAGACGATAGGGCCTTAATCCCAGTGAACTGGGTACGCACTCCATGCGGAAAGGCTCCGCTACATTTTGCTCTTCGGGCTCGACGGCGTGTCCGTCATCGACGGTAGTTCATCTGAGAGCTGGCTGGTCACTTGGCGGTGTCCAGAATACGTACTTACGCTACGAAGCTGCCGGGGACATGCACGTAGGACGGACAGTGGCTGGCTTGCCCACGGAGAGCCACAAGTTTTCTACGTTACCGCCCCACTTCAGTGAAAGCGACGAAACTGTCCAACGTGGGGCTCGCTTGATGTTCCCAGGACTACCGCTAAGGTTGAAGTTCATAGCGGAGTATTGTTTAGCCTCTCTAACCTTTCATCATCGCTACCTGACCCGAGCTATATAACCCAAGCACCCCGTTTTCCTGACGCCTCTTTTTCAAGACGCGGGTCTTCTTTCGTCTCTTACTGAGCGAATACGGTCCGGCGATGGAAGCTCAGACCCCCGCATCCGTCCAACTGGTGTACCACCACATGTGTCGATTTTGTGTGAGATGAGGTGGTTAAAAGAGAGTCTGGTTGCCGCTCTCTCCAAAATTGAGGCAACAAGAACGGGTACAGTAAAAATATTATTACTGAGCTGGAAAAGTGGGCAATTGGAGCGGGCACTGACCACTAACGGTTTAAATGCTGCAATTACGAAGTGTCTACAAGATTGTGGCATTGACGATCTCATACAGAGGCTAAAAGCACCACCAGAACCTCGTACCGACACAGTTGACACAGACTTTGAGCGTACACTAACAGCTGCCTCCATTTCGCTTGCTTAAAGGAAGAGATATGCCGAGTCGTAAGCTGCAAAACGACTGAGCGAGCTCCGGTGTGTAATGAGACATATGGAGAAAGATGATGCCTCGAAGGACACACAAAACAATGAACAGACTATCGAAGAAGCTACGCAAGTCTTCTTCGACTGTGCAGATAGCATCTCAGTCGACCAGACTACTGCTCATTCGCGGAAGCGACGCTGTGGTCAGCTGAGTTGGGCTACAGTTGGCAAACTGCTGCGTAAGAAGCACAAAGCGACTTAGTGCAATAGAAGCTTGATATTTCTCTGTACTTCGAGCCGCATCTAGCCCTCTAAAGTTAAGCTTATGCTTGCAGAACGATAGCTACATGTAGATATGACGTCAAAGTACCGTAAATCCCCTCTAGATTGATCGGGAACTGCCAGCTAAGAATCATTTAACAAGGCACTAAGTGTTAAATTTTAGCTCACATTAAATAATTCCTAATTTTACACTGTTGCGCAGCTAAATCAACTTTGATTTTAAATGTGCACAATCACATTCGGCCTCCCTAAGTATATCCGTTTTCCAGAAATACGCCTAATGCTAGAGATCAGAACGTGAAGACCCGTTGCTCTAGCCGTGACTTGATCTCAAATGAACATCACTACTATACATTCCTCGAATTCCTCACAGCCTCTAAAGCCTCACTTCAGTAAGCATGCAGTTCGAGCCGCCCACCAAGTGACGGTCAACATGACTGATGGTGACAACAGCACTCAGGGTGTCGACGCTAATGGCATTATGACTGGTCGTTGGAAGACTGGACTCTTCGGCTTCACAGACTCGATTGTGCCCAATGGTAACTATGTTTATCTTTGCAACCTAAAGCTTTGAATACCCATTGACAATTCTGGTTTTAATGTGTAGGTGTCATGTCTTGCTGCTGTCCTGGACTCGTGGTGGCTCAAATCTCGGCTCGTCTTGGCCTGATGCCGTTCTACCACGTGCTCGGCTTCTTCGGATGCCTCTACGGTTTGCATCTTATCGCGTTGCTCACTCACAGTTGCTTCTTCGACTTTCTCTCCTGGCTGTGCGCTGTTATCTCGGCGCTATGCATTATGCGGTTGCGCTGGCAAATCCGAACGCTCTTTAGCATCCCCGGCTCGCGCGCTGAGGACGCCGCTTTCAGCTTCTGCTGCGGCTGCTGCTCAGTCGGGCAGATGGCCTCGCAAGTCGAGTCGTACGAACCCGGCTTCTTTAACTTCGCACCGCGTGCCACACTCCCGGGCTACTCGCTGAGCTAGGTGCTCTACCGGTAGGATACCATCTTGAGGTGTCCTAGACACAACTGGAATTCCGCGATAAATTAATGAAATCAACACTTTATATTTACTGCATATCTATGAACTGTGAAGGTTCTTCTGGCATGGTCTCCGATATAAAATACTTGACCCAGGACGTATGATACAGACGGTCTCCCGCTACGCTTCGCGGCCAT
>NW_003303080.1:0-2207 GCF_000142945.1 Phytophthora infestans T30-4 | reverse complement strand
AATAGGGTTCATGTTGTCTAGAGGGCGCCACGGATCGTCGGGGTCTCGGTCGCCGTTTTGTTGGTTTAGCGGCGACTGGGGAGGATTGTCAACTGGCACGGATTCTTCCGTGTTCGTCGACGAAAGTTTATGCATACTTTCGAGTAACATTTGGAATAACGGGCGGCCACCCGGGATTCCAGCCAATGAACGAATTAGTCGTTCTGCATCACTGTGCGACAGTGTTGCGTCATTTTTCAAGCTTGAATTTCCTGCCAATGGGGTTGAAGCTTGATCTTGATTGGTCGAAATTCCAGAACTTGTGTCTGGAACGCCAGCAGCCACGTCAGTCGCAGACTGCGCCCGGATTGGGCTCATAACCAGTGGTGACGTAGGGTTCGTCACGGGGATTGTTCTCCATGTGTCGATCGCTTCTAAGAGTAGGAGCCATTTAAATGTAAATACACTTAAATGTCAACTTTAGGAAACTAAACAGGAAGTAACGTAAACACGTAAGTGCCGGGCAAAAGGCCGCGACAGGACTGCGGTGGCTGGCGAGGCTGCTCTTCTCTGCTGCTCTCTGGTGAGCGGCAGGCGTCAAAACGCAAAGTGTGGAGCAGCCTCCGCCAGAACACCACTGTACCGCAAAAGTAGATTAGTATACAAATAGCAAATACGTCAATACTAAACTCTAGATAAATGCACTCTCGTTTGAGTACACCATCTTGGCAGCGCACAGCCAACGATGTCCTTGTGCATACAGTCCTTGGTATAGTCCTTCGCCATTGCACGCATGTGTACTCAGTGTAGCCGGTTGTAGTGCAGCCGCATGAGTGTCCTTGGGATGTGTCTTTGCAGACACTGGCAGTGGACGGTGGCTCGTAGATGGGGGCACCGGACACTGGCAGACTGCAATGCACTGGCGCTCGACACGCAGGTAAGTTTTATAGCTCACACCCCCACTTGATCTCGGCAACGCACTTGGAAGTCGACGCGATCACACACGCGCATCCTAGCTGCCGCCATAGTCCTAGTAGTAGCGTAGTCGCAGCTCAAAGACAATAGCAGTCCACTCAGTAACAGCACTCCCACTCGATCGCCCTTGTCTTCATCAATGTCGCTCAGGTACAGCCTCCGCATCAACAGCAGTAGTCAACGCAGTAGCAGTAGTCGTAGTTGTAGCCATGTCCTCGGATACGTTGTCGTCGCTCGACACAATAGGTAAGACTTTCATAGCCTTGCGAAAGTGTGTGAACTTTACCACTGCAAGTGCCTTTGTCATTATATCGGCCACCATATCATCAGTTCCGATGTGTTGAGTTGTAAGTTGCTTCAACTCCACATGGCGTCTGATCATGTGGTACTTGTTATCGATATGTTTCGATTTCGAATGTTTGCCAGATTTCGCAGTTAAAGCAATGGCTCCTTGATTGTCTCCCAGTAGTTGAGGTACTGGATGCTTCCAGCTCAACTCTTTGACATAGGCCAGCAAGCCACAACAAGTCCTTGGTCGCCCTTGCCATTTGCTACGTACTCAGCTTCACAGGTACTGAGCGCGTTGATCTCTTGCTTGCGAGATGCGTAGGAGATGACATTGTCGTCCAGCATAGTGATGTAGCCACTGATACTCCGTCGATCCACAGGGTCGTTCGCATAATCAGCATCAGAGTAGCCACTAACTTGCACATCAGTCTGTAGCTTCACATTCATCACTAGTCCGTAGTCACATGTAGCCTTCAGGTAACGCAGCACCCTCTTGGCTTGTGCGAAATGCATATGATCATAGCTCGCAAGATACTTGCCCAGGTGTCGGGTAGCATGAGCTATGTCAGGTCTCGATGCACTAACGAGGTACTGGAGAGCACCCACCAGTTCTCTGTAGGGAAGATACTCCTTCGAAGCAGGCACGTCTGTCTTCGAGGGCGTCGTAGCTTCTGGTGTAGCGCAGCCATTACAGATCTCCAAATGAAAACTCTTCAACTTCTCCAGTACGTACTGCTTCTGGCAGTACACTATTTGCCGGCGCGGCCGGTCAATCAGGATCTCGACGCCTAAGAGATATTTGACTGTGCCCATCGTCATGAGCTCGAATGTCTCTTGCAGTGAGGCAGCGATTGTGGCACACAGGTCACGTGAACCCATCAGCACTAGATCGTCCACGTAAACAGTCAATAGCAACTAACGTCACCATCCTTCCTCAATGCATATAGGCCGTAGTCAGAGTCCGT
>NW_003303079.1:7888-12270 GCF_000142945.1 Phytophthora infestans T30-4 | reverse complement strand
GCTTCTCATGAGTCTGACGC
This sequence comes from Phytophthora infestans T30-4, assembly GCF_000142945.1. Taxonomy (NCBI): domain Eukaryota; phylum Oomycota; class Peronosporomycetes; order Peronosporales; family Peronosporaceae; genus Phytophthora; species Phytophthora infestans. The sequence goes on along the minus strand of NW_003303079.1, from coordinate 12,250 downwards.
GGAGTCGGCGGGGTCTTCTCGCGTACGCCTTCCTGGTACACCGAGCTTGCCGGGCGACACCACTTCGGGCGCCACCAGTCAGCCAAGCTCGGCTGCTCCAGTGAGTCTTGACTCCCTCCTGACCAGAGTTAACGAGCAAGGAATCGAGCGCCGAGAAGAATTGACCTTCTTGGCGAGGCTCATGGCTTACGGATTTACTCGTTCCGTGGAGCCCTCCGACACCCGTGCAGCGGCGAGCGATCTTGCATGCTGCTTCCGCGGGGGAACTGCTGGATATCTTGAAAGGCAACTACGCCGCTCTTGATTATCCACAGATCATTGACGATCTCTGAGCTGACAATCAAGATGTTCAGGAGAAGAACCGCGCACTGACTCGGCGACTGGACTCGCTTGCTCTCAGCAACGTCGACTTGTCAACTCAGCTCTCGTCGGCTCAACAGCAAGTGTCTCGATTGGAGGCTGCTGCCGCGCAGTCGGCTAATCTCCTTGCTTCACTGCGAAAGGCTGTAGCTCTAAGTGAAGCAAAACTTGCTCGGGCTATCGCAGCTGAGCAGAGCAAGGTTGACGCTGCGTTGGGTCAGGCCCAGCTCCATCATCAGCAAGTCTTGGATCGAGACGCCGAGATCGACGTCCTTCTCCGATCCATTTCCGAGAGGAATGCGGCGTTCGTCACTCTTCAGGGCATTGCTTCCAAGCACTTCGAGCAGCTGCAGGAGTCGGTGCGGTTGTACAGCTCCACCGGCACTCAACCTTTGCGGCACGCTCAGTCGGTGATCGCTGAGCAGGGCGGTGATCTTGCGACAGAAGCGGCTCATCCGTCGGAATGGCATTATCCCGATGCACGACCCTCACATGGCTGCTGCTGCTGGCGGTGGCTTGCAGGTTCCTGGACTTGATCCGTCCGACCTTCTCCTTAACGCCCGGCTGTGTCGTGTCTTGGAGTCTCGCTTCCCCGAGGTTCTTCACATTCCAGCCGGTGAAACCCGACGGTTGGAATTGATTGTCCATCCTCGCCGAGATGCTCCAGTGGCGAGTTCCGCTGTTGGTCCTAGTGTGGCTCCCCCAGCTAGTCAAGCTTCTTCTGTGACTTCATCGGCAGACTCGGCTGCGGCTCCGGTCAGCTCAGCGGCGGCTACGAAAAAACCCCGAGCCGACCCTCGCCCAGCTTCACCGTACGCCCTTGGCGAACTTGACTTCGACTCAGCGGCTTCGACGTTATGCCAACTCCAAGTCTCCCACTGCTGCAGGTCCTCGTCATCGTCCACCGGCGCCGCATCCGCCTCAACCGTACGCTTGTACACTTCCCGGGGAGGATGGACACGAGGCTATCAGTGCCCTTTTGCACTCAAGTTCTCCTCAAGCTACTGTGTCCGATGGAGGAAGGCCCTGCTCTGAAAAGTCCCGTCGTCGGACTCGGCGGAAGAAGGTCGTCACCTTCAGTTGAGTTCAGCTACCCAACTGGCTGTCTCTGCTCGCTCTGAAGACGACGATGACGCTTCGAGCGAAGATGAATTCGAGTTCGAGTTGCCTGAACCGCCCGCCGACACCGTTCCTGCGATTGCTTCGACGACTTCGGCGGGTTCTTCGTCCTCTGGTCCTCTGTTGACTTCGTTAGTCGCGGCTACTCGCCCACCGCCGGTATCTTCTTCCGATGTCGTGGCTTCTCTGCCTGTCCCGGCTACGAGCGTTTGTGCCCCAGGCTCGACATCGCCCGTCCTCGCTGGGTTGCCCCAGTCAAGTGCACCGCTCAGCGTCGTATCCACGGTGGTTGGGCATTCCCAGTCGTCATCTGGCCGATCCTCCCCACGTCTCTCCTTCTCTGGGTCTGAGCGTATCCACTACGCCAACTGACCTAGTGACTCCTGCTGTGAGTGTCCTCAGGGCCGTCTCTCCCTGCGAGCTCGGCCGTGTTGACGTCCCCGTCTGGGCGCCCCATCCGGAGATCTGCTGCGACTGCCCGCACTGTGACTGCTCAGCTGCTTGAGGACCTTGACGCGTCTGACGACGAGGTGTTAGGGCCCCGCGACGGTTCTGCACTGTCCACCGGCTCGACGAATCCTGCCGCTGGGTCGCTCTTGGATCCAATTACTTTATCCGAGAACTCGGCTGGCAGTCCTTCAGGTTCCGACTCAGCGGCCGAAGATGCTCGTCGTTCTGCTAAAGCGAGAAGCCTTCATGCGGCAATCTTCGGCTCTGACGATGAGATGAGTGATGAGTCCTTGCCGCCGAGTAATCGCCACTCCTCGCGACATTCATCGATGGATTCTGGTGACGGGACGACTTCTACCTCTGCGTCGGCTTCGGGGAAGCAGCAGCGTCGCAAGCGTCGTGCCTCGTCGAGTCCTACCGGTCACCGGTCGAAGCGGTCCAAGAAGCACAAGAAGCACAAGAAGCATCACAAGAAGCACCGGCGCCACAAGCATCGGCAGCCTCCGTCAACTCCTGATCCGGCTCCTGCCCAATCCATTCCGGCTGCTCCTTCGCCAAGTATGCTCCCGGTAGTGTCGATTCCCTCTCAGCCGAGTTCGACTGCATCACGTCCGGCTTTGGTCACTGTACCCAGCGCTCTTACACTCCCGCTGGCGACGTTACGGACCCGGGCCTCGCAAGCGGTTTCCAAGGATTGTCGCTTGACTCTTCACATGGCTCAACTCCGCGAGGTACCATTTATGCATTTCGGCTCAGCCCGTTGTTGTAATGCGTAATTGGATACACTGAGCGGAGGGGTGCAGATGGAGCTCGTAGGAGGCAAGAGTCGTGTGCCACCTACGCCGTGTTCTCTTGACGGCATTCGAGCTTTCATGGCCGTTTTCGATCCGAGCCATCCTTGTCAGCGTCTTCGGCGGATGCTCCCTGAGCTTCATTTCTTCTTTTCTCCGTCGATACTGGAGGAAGCTCGGCGGTGTTTGGCTTCTCAGACCCGACGTCGAACTTTGATGCAAGCTCTTGGAGATATGTGGGTGAAGCTTCGTGGCGACAGTCCTTTGGACTCGGCGGGGAGGCCCATCAAGACAGATGGCCAAATGACCCGTTATTTTGTGGCTCTCTATGAGCGTCGTCATTGGATCGTCGAGTCAAGTGTGTTGATGGGTCTCCATCGTGACGTCAACCCGGCTGCCACGATCGCTCAGCTTGCTGAGGTGTATGAGCTGTGGTTGGTGTACAAGCGCGAGCGCAAACGCCGTAGTGACACCCTACGATCCTTGGTTGTCACTGTCTACGACCAGCTTTACTCGGCGGTCACTCAGAAGCTCGGCGATGAACCTGCTCCTCTTGTGGACGCTGAGGTTTATTTTGATCCGTCCATCCCCCATTAATCTCCCGTTAACCTTTCGTGGGTTCCATCCGGGAGAGACTGGGTTCAATGTGCTCACGATGTGGATCTAGCCGAGCCCTGGCGAGCTTGGTGGCTAACTGACCCGGCGGTCCACCCGTATAACACCTGCTTCCGCGCTCGGAACGTGGACTTCTTGGTTTTTCGCTCCGCGGCGGTATGTAACCCTCAGGTTGTTGACGATGCGATTGAAGAAGACTTCGATCTTGCCGAGCAAACGCCTCCTGCCTATGCTCCGGGTGCTCCAACTCGGCTGAATCGTCAAGGCATCCACATCTTCACTGGGTCTTCAATCGGTGAGCTCGGCTCAGATGACATGAGTGCGTCTGGTGACGACTCGGCGGACAATGGGTTGGGTTCTCCGAATCTCCGAGGCGCGTCTCCGAGTATGTCTCTGTTCGGCATCCCACTCCCCAGTGGAGCGGATCCGCCTCAACCCACTTCAGCCGAGTCGGGTCCTGAGGCACCGGTTCTTCTTCCCTCTTTCTTCGGCGTCGGTCTCCTTAGCTAGCTCGGCGATGATACTTCTTGCCACGGCTGCGGATGTTGCATCTCCTTTCGCAGTTTCTCAAGGAGCGACGTCTGCTGCGCCGCCACGCCTCCAATCGTCGAGTCCGCTGAGCTCTTCCCAGTTGTCTCCGTCGGGTTCAACTCACTTGGAGTCCGGATCGCCAACTTTTTAGTTTTCTTCTTTTGACTGGGCGTCTCGTAGGTATTGATCAGGACTTCATTTGGTAATTATGCAGTATAGGTAATTTCGACACAGTAGCATTCCATCTCAACTCGGCCTGTGTCGTCCGCTGAGTTGGTGTAACATTTGGTGCAATAACTGTTAATCCTCATCTGCAACTTGCCCCATTTGCAGACGGTTATACGCTTCTTCTGTCGTAGATAGTCGAACAGGAGACCTCCACATGACAAATTCGACAGTGGTTCCCAAGTAGGCTCCTCGTAACCGACTACTTAACGTTAAATTCCGTTGTGACAGCGACGAAAACGTGGTTAATAGGAAGAAAGAAAAAAATGAA
>NW_003303079.1:4321-6933 GCF_000142945.1 Phytophthora infestans T30-4 | reverse complement strand
GCTCTTGATCTCGACTGCATCATCTCGGAGAACTTTTGGAACACTTCACTCATAAACCTTGGATCTCGGTCGTGCCGTATCAGAGACGGAGCCCCGAACTGCCTGAAGACGCATACCTCAAATAACTTGGCCACTTCGAGTGCTCCGGTGTCATTCATAGCCTTAGCGATAACGAACCCCGTGAAGTGGTCCTGGAACAGCAGCAGTGCAGTATTGCCCCGCTGAGTTCGAGGAAGGGGAATCACGAAATCCATTGACACGACTTGGAATGGATGGTCTGACACCACATTTCCCGGCGAATAACCTCTCAACTGTGGCTTGCTCTTACTAGTATTGCAGTCCTCGCAGGCCCTAACATGTTTCACCACGTCGGCGTAAAGACCAATCTAGTAGTAGTCGGCTTTGACTCGGTGATACGTTCTGACGATGCCTTGATGCCCTCCTTCGATCGAGTTGTGGCAGTTATGAAGTATTTCGTCGACCATGGTTGACGGAATCACCAATCTCAATGAGAGGTTCGGTTCGCCGAGTTCGCCTAGTCGGCGGGCTTCATCTCGGCGGTATAACAGGCCGTCTTCGCTGAGTACAAAGACTTCTGCGACTTTGCCGGCATTCTGAGCTCGACGGTGTGTAAGGTCCTCCAATTCACCTCTCAGATACGCCTTCAGATCGGCCCACCTGAGTTCTTCATCTTGTGCCTTCGCGATTCGTCGTCTCCGCTCAGTCTGTACTGTCACTGGATCAATGTCGTTGGTATTCTGAGCTGTCTGGGCTGACTCCATCTGCGACCCTGTTTCGACATTCGGGGTCGTGTGGTTAGTCCGCCGAGTCGACGCCCTGCTGATTTGTTCGAATTCATCTCCACTGCTTTCAAACACGGATTCTTCAGGATTTGTTGATATGGCTTCGTGATCCTGACTTCCTCCTCTTGCTCTAGCCGAGTCTTCATCCAGCTCGTCCTCAAAGTGAACTCGGCGTACTCGGCTACGAGTGACTGCCGTGACAACCGCGGTTTCCGCTGGGTTGTCTATGGCGTACAGTTCTTCGGCTACTCGGTTAATCATTCTCAGTTCTGCTTTCCTATCCGTCCCGAGAATTACTCGTCCAGCTTTAGCTTCAAGTGCTTCCGTAGCGAGAGAATCAGCCGCTGCGTTATAGTGTCGCGCTATGTGTCGATACCGGACCGAGTTGAGTTGCTTCATGAGATCCTTGTGTCGAGCTAGCTTCACTTGCAACGTTTCCTTCTTGCATGCTATCACCCCCATGGATTGCTGGATTGCAAGCCGGGAGTCACCCACGATAATCAGGTCAGTTATCCTTCGGTCAATCGCCGCCAAGACTCCATTGTTCATGCCGGTGTACTCGGCGATGTTGACTGTGGTGGACGACTGGTACGCACTAGCAGCGATCTCAATGTCCCAATTCGGAAGGCGCCACAGTATCCACGAACAACTTCCATACCCGCCGTATTTAGCTGTCTTCGCTGAGCCATCAAATGACAGCACACATCCCGCAAAGTCAGCTGGTATTCGGGCGTATAGCAGCTCGGGTCCATTCGAACTGTCGCCGAGTTCTTGGAGGGAGGCGTAAGATGCTTCAAGGACTCGTCGAGTCCGATAAACGGGGTTATCGACGCCTGGAGCAACTGGGCGAAGTCTACATCTCGTTCACGTACTCACTTCAACTTCAAATCGTAGGGCGACAACATAACTGCGAAACTGACTGCGCGGCCGTACAACGACTTTGACTTAAACACCCACTCCAGCGTGGAGAAACGGGTGTAGACGTGTAGCGTCTTTCTCTACTTCTTTCTCAGCGGGATGATAGCCGAGTTAATTCTCCTTTAGTACGCGTCCGCAGAAGCGAACTGGGTGCAGCTTGTCGTCGTGCGGCTGCATCATGGTACTGCTCAGTGCCCAGTCATTGGCGTACGACATTATGTGGACTTCTTTCGCCGAGTCGAAATGGCGTCTTACAACATTATGTGGACCTCTTTCGCCGAGTCGAATGCGTCTTCGTCTTTCTCATCCTCCTCGTAATCCTCAGCCTCGTCTGCAGCGTCATACAATTCACGGTAACGACCAACATTCCGCTGTCCACGACTCGGCGCTCGCTGAGTCGGGTTTAGCTTCATTGGAGTCAGCATGTGGGAGTCCTCCGAAGTACGTAGTCCCTTGCGTAGCGCGGACCACTTCACGTCTCTTCGTCTCCGGGGTCTTCGGCAAAGGAATTTTGTTTGGGTCTTCGCCGAGTGTTTTGAACTCGGCTGTACACCTTCTTCGTCCCACCAGGGGCTTTCACCAGTCCAAACGCCACTCTCAACTTCTTCTTCCATTGCCAGAGCTCAGCTTCGCCACGGGTCAGACTCCAGTCGGACAGGATGAGGCTGTTTGGTCGGCTGTTGCACCGATAGCCCATCGCCTTCAACAGCAACACAGTTTCTTCCACCAACTGATTGATGTTGGCTGCACGCACCGGTTGAGTTAACTCAGGACCCAACATCGGCCACTTCGCCTGCGCCATCGCCACAGGCGCGAACATCATCATCCATTCCGATCTTGTTCTCATCTCCTCGCCGAGTCGAGCCAACACTTTATTGGCGCTCGGCGTAT
>NW_003303079.1:0-3174 GCF_000142945.1 Phytophthora infestans T30-4 | reverse complement strand
TATCTAGTGAAATGTAGTCGTTTCGGATCTCTACCGACCCTTCACCTGGGTTCAGGCGACCGTTGAGCTCATCGGCTATCCGGATAGCATCATCCGGACAGATCGCCAAGTACTTACCGTGATCCTTTGCTCCTAAGCTCTGGGTTATCAGACCGAGCCGATTCTTGATCTAAAGTAGGTTGGCGCATGGTCGAATCTGGAAATCTCTACACCACAAAACCCAGACCCCTTCAACGAAGCGACAAAGCTCGTGCTTAGCTCGCATTCAGGCCGTTTCTCGTTCGCCACCACTTTCATCACTTTCATCTTCACATAATGTTTCATCACCTTGGGTAACGAATCCAGTTTGTTCGCCACCGCGTCACCGGTGTTGGCCCTCTTCTTTGCGCTTTAGCTTTTACCCCTTCCTCCACGAATGCGCTTGATTTTCGCCGCGCGTTGCTCGTGACCGGGCGGTTTTGGCGATGCCTTACGTGAGCTCTCCGTCGTTGGTGTTTCCGTTTTGCTGTCGCTTTCAAGCTTATCATCATCTTCATCGGAGCTTGAATCAGATTGTTCAGGGGCAGGAGCGCGACCAGGGCTCTCCAGGGCTCTCTTCAGCATCTTGAGCATCAACTTCATCAAGTTCAGCTAAAAACGCGTTCATGCACTGTACGAGCATCCTTGCCGTTCGCACGCGTATCTCCTGCACATTGAAGCCTGTCAAGCCTCAACAATACATAGAGCTCAGAACTCGTCTAATCACCTGCTATTAGGCAGCAAACCGTTGCGCGCACGAAGCCAGTCTTCTTGATTTCTTTAATCTTGCTCTTGTCTTGAGGCCTGGACGCCATCAAACGCTATCAGACATCGTCATCACGCGTTGGAGTGGTGTCCGAATCCATACCGGCTCCACGCAAGCTGCGAATGTGCTTGTACAGGTCGTAGTCGTGCATCAGCCTCGCGAACTTGGACTTGTACTGGTCTGGCACAAAAAGATAGTAGCTCTCGTTAGCATCGCCGCTATCTGTGCATGCATGGAATGCAATTACCTTTGCTCAACTTGCGCTTGTGCATCGTGTTCAACTCTGCTACGAGTATGTTCCAGGCCTTGATTTTGATCCCTGTGTCCGTCGCGAGCTCCCGCTCGTTGCGAGCATCGAAGAACTTGTTTAACAGGTCAAAATCCTGGATTTCAGTCCAAGTAGCACGCTGGTCCTCTTCTGAGACCTTCTTCTTGGCCGCCTTGGTCTTGGTCCCTTTCGACTTGCTGCCCTGAGACTTCTTGGACGTGCTGACGGTCTTACCCTTGCTGCCCTGAGGCCTCTTGGACGAGCTGACTGTCTTGCTCTTCTTCGTCTTGCTTGTGCTCTTCGACATCGTCAACTGCAAGAAAGCTACAGAGGAGACCCGACATTCCGTGTTAGTCACACTCCGAGTAGAATCATGATTTTGCTTAAAAACATATGCTTTACGGAACGCCTTACATAATCAGATTGTGCTCACGTTTGCAATTTCGTCTATAATCCCAACGATTTCTTGGCATCACGGTGATTTAGGCCGTGTTCGACCTACCTGCAACTTTCCTCAATCGCAATTTTTCCGAGCTCACTCAATAAAAAAAATATCCTTGACCCGCGCAAATATTACCTTGAAGACATGCGTGTTTTTTGCTAGAATACTTTACTACAACTTTTGAATGGTGTGGTGCACTCATATAAAATCTTCTTCTCAGAAACGCTTCCGCTGCCTCTCGGTAAGGCCATGGATTTGATCTCGTATTCCGATGAGCTGCGAGCTAAGATCAGCATCTCTCTCATGAAGACAGCAGCGACCTCTTACGACGCTAAACGATATTCACTGAAGAGAACAGGTCATCTACCGTCGCGTTGTGTAGACAAGCAAACGAATCACCAACTACCACAATATCTCCATACGGTTGCTAACCTTCCATCTATAGTACTTATATGATAGCAGACACGGTTTTACCGCTTATTTGTATCGCGCTGGCGCGCCTCAGTGCAATTCATCGGGAGACCCGAGCCGAGGCTCATCTGAAAGTGGTCCGTAAATTGGGGCTCTCTACCTCGGATGGTAGGCACTTCTTCGACGCGATTCATGCATCTGCGAATCGTTTTCTTTTCCGTGACCACTTCCGCTTAGATGTGGAAGCGTTTGACGCGCTTTTTGAACAGTGTCGTGAGCACATCACACTATCTGTGAAGGATCCTCGTGAGATTTTAGCGGTTACTTTGAATTGGATTGGAACAGCAGCAACATGTCGAACACAGGAGGTTCTGTTCAACTTAGCCTATTCTACAATACATCTCGTACAGCCAAATGAAACAGCGTAGCCACCGCGTTCAGCCACACTGCGGGTCACGTCGCCACTCACGGCTTCGCGTGCCAAGGCTCTCACGTCCTCGCTCGTCACTGTCTCCGTCGTTTTCCGTTTCCTCCGTCGTGGTCATCTCGGTGGCCATTTCCGTAGTGGTACCCTCGCCAAAACGTCTCCGTCTCCTCGGACGTCTCGGTTGTCTACTTGCTCGATCCCGTGCCCGCGCCACTCGTACACCCAGATGACACAGCGTAGCCACCGCGTTCAGCCACACTGCGGGTCACGTCGCCACTCACGTCTTCGCGTGCCAAGGCTCTCACGTCCTCGCTCGTCACTGGTCTCGGTCGTTTTCCGTTTCCTCCGTCGTGGTCATCTCGGTGGCCCATTTACGTAAGTGGTAACCCTCCAACAAACGTCTCGTCTCCTCGATGTACTCGGTTGTTCGGCTTGATTCGATCCCGTGCCGCCCCACCGTACAGCAGATGAAACAGCGTAGCCACCGCGTTCAGCCACTCTGCGGGCCACGTCGCCACTCCCGTCTTCGCGTGCAAAGGCTCCCACGTCCTCGCTCGTCACTGTCTCTCTCGTTTTCCGTTTCCTCCGTCATGGTCATCTCGGTGGCCATTTCCGTAGTGGTACCCTCGACAAAACGTCTCCGTCTCCTCGGACATCTCGGTTGTCGGCTTGCTCGATCCCGTGCCCGCGCCACTCGTACACCAGATGACACAACGTACCCACCGCGTTCAGCACACTGCGGGCACGTCCCACTCACGTCTTCGCGTGCAAGGTCTCCGTCCTCCCTCGTACTGTCTTCGGCGTTTCCGTTCTCCGTCGGGCATTCGGGGGCTTTTCGAGGG
>NW_003303078.1:4473-10846 GCF_000142945.1 Phytophthora infestans T30-4 | reverse complement strand
CCTCCTCCAGTTTTGGGTCTCAATAGAGTGGTTTAGCAGAAAGCTACGAACGTGTGACGCCCGGTTTTTTTTGTGAGGAATGCCAGAGACGAGCGTCACACGTTCGTTCAAGTGATGTAGCTACGACTGGTAAGCTTTCTACAAGTCGTATACAAATGTATATATATGCACTTTAACATTCGAATACTGTATACTTGAGTGCATTTTGTGCCCATTATAGCACTGCCGTTGGTTGCGCACTGGTCGGGCGATGCCACGCACTGTGCCATCAATGAAGCCGATACACCTGTCTGGTGTTCCGGCAGCCGGCGCAGGTGCCGCGCGTGGAGCGAGAGGAGGGCGTGGCACTTCACGAGCGGAAGCGCTGAAGGTGTGGGTTGGGCTGTGACGGTGGTGCGGTTCTAGCCTATAACTATGTACATTGTTAATCTGGAGATCCCTACATCACAACTGCCCCGGTTATGATACGAGCCGAGCTGGTGAGTGTCTTAATCCTTCATTTGGTTCTGCCACCGTTGGTCCGTACTCGGCTGATGACGTCTCGCGGCTCTCCACCACCCTCTTCGGTACGTTCGTTGCTTCCGCTGTCACTCACTTGGCAGCTCCTCACTCCTCGCATGCTACTCCAGCACAACTCGTGGCGCCACCATTCTCCTCCAACTCCTCAGCGAGGTGAAGGCGCGCCAGCTGAGTCGATTCCTCGACCCGTCGGCACTCGTGGGGTCAGCGACCGGCCTGAAGCTGGTTTGGTCGACCTGACAACTTCCCATGAGTCTGACGCGGAGTCGGCGGAGTCTTCTCGCGTGCGCCCTCCTGGTTCCACCGAGCTTGCCGGGCGACACCACTTCGGGCGCCACCAGTCAGTCAAGCTCGGCTGCTCCAGTGAGTCTTGGCCCCCTCATGGCCCGGGTTAACGAGCAGGGGTACGAGCGCCGAGAAGAATTGATCTTCTTGGCGAGGCTCGTGGCCTACGGTTTTACTCGTTCCGTGGAGCCTTCCGATCCCCCGCAGCGGCGAGCGATCTTGCATGCTGCTTCCGCGGGGGAACTATAGGTTATCTTGAAAGGCAACTACGCCGCTTTTGATTATCCCCAGATCATTGGCGATCTCCGAGCCGACAATCAAGCTGTTCAGGAGGAGAACCGCGCACTGACTCGGCGACTGGACTCTCTTGCTCTCAGCAACGTCGACTTGTCCAATCAGCTCTCATCGGCGCGACAGCAGGTGTCCCGATTGGAGGCTGCTGCCACGCAGTCTGCTAATCTCCTTGCTTCGCTGCAAAAGGCTGTAGCTCTGAGTGAAGCAAAACTTGCTCGGGTTATCGCAGCTAAGCAGAGCAAGGTTGACGCTGCGCTGGGTCAGGCCCAGCTCCATCATCAGCAAGTCTTGGATCGAGACGCCGAGATCGACGTCCTTCTCCGATCCATTTCCGAGAGGGGTGCGGCGTTCGTCACTCTTCAAGGCATCGCTTCCAAGCATTTCGAGCAGCTGCAGGAATCGGTGCGGTTGTACAGCTCCACCGGCACTCAACCTTTGCGGCACGCTCAGTCGGTGATCGCTGAGCAGCGGGCTGTGATCTTGCGGCAGAAGCGGCTCATCCGTCGGAATGGCATTATTCCGATGCACGACCCTCACATGGTTGCTGCTGCTGGCGGTGGCTTGCAGGTTCCTGGACTTGATCCGTCCGACCTTCTCCTTAACGCTCGGCTGTGTCGTGTCTTGGAGTCTCGCTTCCCTGAGGTTCTTCACATTCCGGCCGGTGAAACTCGGCGGTTGGAGTTGATTGTCCATCCTCGTCGAGATGCTCCAGTGGCGAGTTCCGCTGTCGGTCCTAGTGTGGCTCCCCCAGCAAGTCCGACTTCTTCTGTGACTTCATCGGCAGACTCGGCTGCGGCTCCGATCAGCTCAGCGGTGGCTACGAGCCAACCAGAGCCGACCCTCGCCCAGCTTCACCGTACTCCTTTGGCGAACTTGACCTCGACTCAGCGGCTTCGACGTTATGCCAACCCCAAGTCTCCCACTGCTGCAGGTCCTCGTCATCGTCCACCGGCGCCGCATCCGCCTCAGCCGTACGCTTGTCCACTTCCCGGGGAGGATGGACACGAGGCTATCAGTGCTCTTTTGCGCTCAAGTTCTCCTCAAGCTACTGTGTCCGATGGAGGAAGGCCCCGCTCTGGAAAGTCCCGTCGTCGGACTCGGCGGAAGAAGGTTCGCCACCTTCAGTTGCGTTCTGCTAACCAACCCGCTGTCTCTGCTCGCTCTGAAGACGACGATGACGCTTCGAGCGAAGCTGAATTCGAGTTTGAGTTGTCTGAACCGCCCGCCGACACCGATCCTGCGGTTGCTTCGACGACTTCGGCGGGTCTTTCGTCTTCCGGTCCTCTGTTGACTCCGTCAGTCGCGGCTACTCGCCCACCGCCGGTATCTTCTTCCGATGTCGTGGCTTCGCTGCCTGTCCCGGCTACGAGCGTTTGTGTGGTGTAGGGATTTCCAGATTCGACCATACGCCAACCTACTTTAGGTCAAGAATCGGCTCGGTTTGATAACCCAGATCTTAGGAGCAAAGGATCACGGTAAGTACTCGGCGATTTGTCCGGATATGCTATCCGGATAGCCGCTGAGCTCAACGGTCGCCTGAACTCAGCTGAAGGGTCGGTAGAGATCCGAAACGACTACATTTCACTAGATATTTGTATAAGAAGCATAGGATTAAATAGGGGGAGCCGAAAGGGCTCCCAGAAGATAACAGAGCAGAATTTTCCAAGTCCAAGACACGTGTACACTTTTCCGGTAAGTCCCTGCATCGGGCTGGATTATGCCTGCCGTCAATACTCGAGAGGCATAGCTTGTAGGGTATTGACTGGTAGCGCCAAGATATTAGGTCGGTCCGGGTAGGACAAAGTCTCGCTACGCGCGAAAGAAAGCCCCGCATACTCAGCGGGCCGGTACGTCGGATAGCCCGGGTGCCGTAACACTTCTAGCTGAGCGGGCTCTGCGCTCGGTGACCTGTAAAAGCGCTCGCGCGCCGTCGTCCATCCTTTTGGTGGAGGGCACAGGGTTGTGAACGAGCTCAGCCGAACCAAACTCGTCGGAGCCTCGGAAGTGATCTGACTTGGTTAGTCGGAACCGAGTGGAAGCGAGCCACTCGTCTGTCCCGGAAGGGCCGTACCGCGAGGGGCCACCCTCTGCGCAGGTCATACAACCGCCGACCTAACTCGGCGATTCGTTGTGGTTTGTATAAGGAATCCACATCTGACGGTATTTGTGTGTTCTACTACACCACGTTAGACTCTGGGGTCTCCGCGGCCATCACTACGGAGAAATTGGGCCCGATGCTAACCCTGGACGACGCAGGCGGTCGAGGTACGGTGCAAGTCTAGCTAAACTCCCTCAACTGGTTGAGGTCGGTGGCTCCCCTGAGATAGCGCCGGCTATGGAGACAACCGATGGGAACGGTGACTTGGGGACCCCCCCCTCCTACGACTCGGGTGAGGACTGCAATCCCGTCTTACCAAGGTTGCACTATCCGGACCCCGACTACGGCATATGGGCAAGATTTCAACCCGTTCTTTTCTCTACCGACTGTCCTTGAGAACAGCGGATGCGCTTCCCCGGCGAGTGTTCCTCCGGGAACCACTAACGCTCCTCCTTGCGGTCTTCAGCCTACTGGTGGCATACAAGGTGGCGTAGGGAACACTCAAGTAGTAACGGTTCCCGCACCTCAGAATGCTCCCACCCAGGCCCCAGCTCCTACCGTTCGCGTCCCTACGCAGGCTCCGGGGTCACGAACTTCGACTTCCGGTGGGATCGCGTACGGGATCAGCCATACTGGATCAACCGGAGCTTCCCGATAAAACGGAGGGACTACGGCCTCTTTCGGAACTCAACAGGGTCTTGCGTATAGTGACTATGGAAGTAACTCCTACTACGCTTCACCTACGAATGGTAATACGCCTTCGACGACTAGTGGCCAGTACGGGTTGCCTACCAACATCCGGAATGCTATCCGTATGCTTCAACCGTTTGGCTCGGTAGGAGCGTCTGCGGAAATGGCTCGATCGTTCTGGGAGGCCTTCAAAAACGCAACTATCGGACTGGATGATCCTCTACGACTCAGTGCTTTCTGGGATTGCTTGAAGGGCAAGGTCGACGAAGGCTGGTGAATGTACTCGCGCATCAACAGCTTTGATACCCTGAGAACTCGGTTTCAAAACCGGTTCGTCAGTCAAACCTTCTTGCAACTGATCGAGAAACTTAAGAACACTAAGCGACCCCGGGGGATGTCCGCTGAAGTGTGGGGTGACATGATTTCGAGCCTCTGTGATGACGCCCAGTGCTACGATCCTCAAATGCGTTACCAGTACTTCTTGTCTGCACCGGTTCCGAGATTGGAGGAACGCTCTTACCACAACCATGGTTGACTCCACCTCTGCGGCTGTGGCCATGTTGCTTCTTAACAATATGCATCGTCCTGTCGAAGATGACTCCGAGTTAGATAATGTTCCGTCTCGTAGGGCTTTCCACGAGAACGCTGTCCTCGAACGTATGATGAACATGATGCAGCAGACGCAGAATCTACTCGCTCAGCATCAGCAGCAACCTCAACAACAACATCAGTTGTTGGAGCGCCCCATGGCTGCCGCCTATGCTACTCCGGCGATGAATGTGGCTGCAGCGTACGCTCCTCCCCAACCGATAGCTTCCAACCATACCCACCTACCGGAACGCTTCCGATTACACCTATAAGAGGTGTTCGCGTAGGACCTGACTTGCGCACTCCAGATGGTCTTCTCGTGAACGAGGTCACACAATGGAGTGTAGTCAAATATACTGTCGTCGCAGCAAAGCCACCTGTCCTCACTGTAAGGAAGTGGGCCACATCGATGCTAAGTGTGAGCGTGACCCTCCTAGCAAAATCCGGAACACCCAGCCGAGGAACGGTCGCAACTGCTTCTTGTGTGATGAACCGGGTCACATGCTTGCTGAGTGCCCTCTAAAGCCGTCGCTGACGAGACTCGGCGTTCCGGTCGCGACAACGATGCTACCCGTCCTAGGACAAGCGCTTAGCCAGCAGTGACGAGCGTTATAGTGTAAGCCAAGGAGTACTCACGAGAGAAGACCGAGAGAGTGAGAGCGAAGCAGTGAAAGAAGAGCTAATGGGAAAGAGAAAAAGCCGCGACCTCGGGCGTCCTCGGTGGAACGAGATTACCCGACGACGCCAACCAACCACAATAGCGTGGTTTCGAGTGTGCTAGATCTTGATGAGGAGCAAGAAGAGTCCGAAGAGCACCTACTACAAAATGAGTTACCCCAAGACGTTACAGTGGTAATCGAAAGAGCACCCCGAGAAGAGTGTGGAACTACGGAAGCAAGTTTCCCAATCTCGAGGGTAGAACCAAAAGAGAGGGAGGAAGACGTGACCACTCCCGAAAGAAACGACGCCTTAGGAGGGAACTCCGAGGACGCCGACCGTCCTAGTTCTTTAACAAATGAACCCGAGACGGAGCCTTCATTCGCGAGGATGATCTCCAAGGAAGAAGGGGACGCTTTGGAGGACGGAGGACCCTCTGAGCTGGCCGAAAAGAAGGAAGAGTATGACGAAAGAGCTCGAATACCGACTGTTCCCTCTTGATGGAGTAGAACGGAAGAGCCGGTTGGTCGAAAATGCGGAGCAGTCGATGGAGTTATCTCTTGCCGAATTGAGTATCCTGCTCGACATACCTGAGGAGAAACTAGCGAGGATCTGCGATTCTTCCCCTTGTCGACTATCTACTCCAGAGTACTGGCTAGAGTGGTTCCAAAAGTCGCTGACCTCGTCCGGTGAAGCGAGGCGCGCCAACCGTAGCTTCAAAGTGGAATCGCCGGTCCTGACCAGCTCTGTGACATCGGGCGACTTGAATTACCGCGACGAAGGAGGCGGGACTCCGACAAGGAGGTTCTCGTGGTAGGATGTGCCTAAGAAGATAGTACACTTCCCGGAGTTGAATATACCTCCTCCGCAGGGAGAAGTGTGTCCCGTGGACCCCTCCGTAGTGGAAGATAATATCGCACTGGCCCTGTTAGGCTCTCCTAAGAGGCCCGCTGACCTCAACAGAACCGAGTACGGTTTGCTGGTCTCTGGAGGGATCCTCCCTGACCCTTGGCGTGCCGTGGTGCGGCGAGCAGTATACTTCCTCGTAAAGTCCGAAGCTTCAAGCGGAGGCGGCTGGTGTGAGGGGTGTATTGGCGAAGGATCGCAAAACGAAGAGAGGAAAGACAACCCCCGCCCCCTACTGAGCTCCAAGACCTCCTAACCAGGACCGAAGAACTACTTGAGCGCCTCGTTGCTCCCAACGATTCGCGGTTGAAGGAGTTACTACCTAAGAAGATATCA
>NW_003303078.1:0-3788 GCF_000142945.1 Phytophthora infestans T30-4 | reverse complement strand
CGCAAAAAAAAAACCCACCGGGTGAAAGTTGTTCCCCCTTAGGATCTTCCCCGAGTGGAAGGAATCTTTCCTGTCCGCGTATCTTCGTCTACTGGTCGAATTCGCCCTGGTTGACAAGCTCTCGTGGTTGCTGAGGTTCAAAGGTCAGCTGGTTGACGGGGCCACCGTTCTAATAGAAGAACTTTCCGAGTTGGATGACTCCATTAAAGTTGCTAGGACTCTGTGCACAGTGTATTACGACCTAGTGATCGTGGAAGTGTGCAACCCCTCCATCGAGGACGCCGTCATCAAGAGAAGTACTAGATTGGCGAGAATT
Source organism: Phytophthora infestans T30-4 (assembly GCF_000142945.1). Classification (NCBI taxonomy): domain Eukaryota; phylum Oomycota; class Peronosporomycetes; order Peronosporales; family Peronosporaceae; genus Phytophthora; species Phytophthora infestans. The sequence continues at coordinate 3,472 of NW_003303078.1, read as the reverse complement.
ACGGTGTCCTTCGAGACCGTGGTTTACTGGGAACGACTGCGGGTACTAACGCGAGGCCTCCCAGTCCGGCGAGGTATGGACTATGAACCGGGAAACTCAAGACCATTGGGTACACTCTGTCATTAGTGCCTCTAGTACTACTGCCGAAGATGCAAAGAAGTCCTTACCCGGACGGGATATAGTACTCAAGGAGGAGCTCAGAGTCGACTTGAAAGAGTCCAAGTTGGGAAGCGAACACAAGAGACTATTCTCGAAATTACTGCATCCGTTCAGGGACATGTTCGTCGAGACCTCGATGCGCCGCGGACGTACGAGTCTACTCGAGTTTTCTATTGATACTGGAGACTATCAGCCTATAAAACAACCCCCTTACCGAGTGTCCAACCAACTTTTGATGTCCCCAGTTAATGTGTTCGGGCTACAACAAACTCGCTTCGTGGAAGAACAGAAGAGGACTCCTTGGATTCAAGCTAAGATGGACAAACCGAAGCAACTGGAGCTTCTGGAGGAAACGGAGGGACTACTGACCCAACCGAAACTTAACAGAGCCTCGCTTATGGCGACTATGAAAGTAAGCCTGACTAAGCTTTCCCGATGTACGGTAACACCGCTTTGACGACTAGCGGTCAGTATGGGATGCCTGTTAATATCAGGAAGGCTTTCCGCATACTCCAGCCATCCTACTAGGAAGGAGCGTCTGTGGAAAATGCTCGATTGCTCTTGGAGCCTTCGAGCGCGCGACTATTGGACCGGATGCACAGCTTCGACTTGGCGCTTTACGCAAGTCCCTAAATAGCAAGGCCTGAGAAGTATGCTGTATGTAATCGCGCATTATTAGCTTTGAGGCCTTGTGGACTCGGTTTTACAACCATTGCATCAGTTAAACTCGATTGCAACCGATCGAGAACCTCAAGAGCACAAAGCGACCTGGGGGATGTACACTGAAGAGTGGGGTGACATGATTTCAAGCCTCTGCGATGATGCTCCGTGTTACGATACTTAGAGGGGTTACCGGTATTTCATGTCGGTACTTCAGAACAGGTAGTGGAGAAACGCTCTCGCCACGACAACGATTGACGCAATCCCTGCGGTAGTGGTCATGTTACCTCTATAGAGCATGCACGGTCCATTCGAAGACGAGTCCGAGTTCGATACTGTTCCTTCCCCTAGGACCTCCAACGAGAAGGCTGTCCTCGAACACATGATGAACAAGATGCAGCAGACGCAGAATCTACTCGCTCAGCAACAGCAGCAGCAACTACGCTAACAGCGGTAGATGAAGCGGCCAATGACAGCCACCTATGCTATACCTGATGAATGTGGCTGCGGCGTACACCTCACCGAGCAGAACTCTTCTCAGCAGTTTCAGTCTAATGGAACTATTCCAGTCACGTCACTAAGGTGTATTCGCCTAGGACCGGACATGCACACTCGTGATGGTCATATCGTGTGTGGTCGCTCTCACACTCTAGGGTGTAGTCGGATCCACTGTCGTCGCAACAAGACCACCTGCCCTCACTGCAAAGAAGTGGGTCACATCGAAATGCGAGCGTGTTCCTGCTGGCAGGGGCAGGAACAACCAGAGGAACGGTCGCGGGTGCATCTTGTCTGCTGAACCTGATCCAATGCTTGCTGAGTGTCCTCTGAATGCGTCCCTGAAGAGACTCGGTGTTCCAGCGGAGCGACGGCGTCGATACCCGTCCAATGACAAACGCCCAACCAGAAGTGATGGGGGGGAGTGTCACACCTTCCTCTTGACTATTAAACGACACGAATGTGAACTCTTTGAACTCCGCAGTAGCGGTCGACCGAGCGGTATGGAGTGTGTCCTGTTGTGGGTGGGATGAGTTCCGGCATGCTGGAAAGAAGTGAATCGAATGAAGTATATATGACTAGAACTGTGGATCAACAGTAGCATATGAATAACGGAGGCACGGAGCCCGTGTAGAACGGTACGGCAGTGGTCCCTAATGCGATCGGAGGTTGGAGGACGGAATAAGAAACGTTTGTGGCTGATGGATGCTCTGGGTCCGTACCAATCGTTCCCTGTAGCCCCGAACAATGGCGAGAGTTGAAGTGCGAATTAGAAAGTACTTACAAGAGAAGACCAAGAGAACGAGGAAGAAAAAGTGAGAGAATAACTTATCAAGAAAGGAAATCGAAGAGAACGGCTGCCGCAGGCGGCCCGGCGGAACAAGATTACCTGATGACGCCTACTAACGACGTAAATGTGGTTGTGAGTGTACTGGAGCTTGCAAAGGAGAATGGTGAGTTCAACGATCACCTACAACAAAATAAGTCACCCCAAGACGTGCTAGTGGTGCTCGAACCACCGCCCCAAGAAGATTGTGAAACTACGGAAGAAAGTCTGCCGATTTTGGGAGCAGAACCCGAGAAAAAGAAGCCATGACCAGTCCTGAAATAAGTGCCACCACCGAAGGAAACACAGAGGCGGTCAACCCTCCTGATCTTGTAAAATATGAGCTCAAGAAAGAGCCTTCGTTCACGAGAGTGTTCTCCGAGGAGGAGCGGAGCGCTTTAAAAGACGGAAGGAAATCTGAACTGGCCTAAGAGAAGAAAGAGTACGGCAGGAAGCCCGACGATCGTATGTTCTCTCTTGTTAAGGTAGAAATAAAGCGTCGATTGGCCGATAACGCTGAACAGTCGAAGGAACTATCTATTGCCGACCTGAGTGTTCTACTCGACATCCTTGAGGAGAAACTAGCAAAGACTCGAGAATCTTCTCCAGAGCGACTGTGCACGCCTGAATAGTGGTTAGAATGGTACTTAAGGACGCTAGCCTCGTCTAATACAGCGAGGCCCAGCCGTAACTTCAAAGAAGAACCGCCGGTTCTGATCAACACCGTGACATCGTGTGACTCGGATTACAGAGACGAAATGGGTGGCACTTCGACGAAGACGTTCTCATAGAAGGTACCTATGAAGGTAGTACACTTCCCAGGGTTGACGATACCTCCTCGTGATGTAGCGGTATGTCCTGTGGACCCCTTAGTTGTGGAAGACAACATTGGCTCTGGAAGGGTCGCCGAAAAGACCGTCCCACCTCAGCAGGGCCGAGTGCAGCTTGCTTGTTTCTCGAGGGATTGTCCCTTAACCCTGGCGTGCGACGATATGGCAAGGTGTGTACCTCCTCGTGGAAGCAGAAGCATTTTGCAGAGGTGACGTGTGTAAAGGGGTGACGACGAAGGGTTGCGAGTGGAAGATTTAAGATACGATGTATCGCTCTCTCCTAGGCCCCTGAACCTCCTAACCCGGATAAGTGAGCTACCCGAGCGTCTCGAACCCTCCGACAATCGACGGAGAGAGTTGTTGGAAAGGAGATCGCGTAACGCTATGGGAAGAGCGCTGATAAACTACACTTAAAGCTTCTCGACAGGGGTTCGCTTTGCAGACTCTGCCGTTGGGGCAATCATATTCCCGGACTCCTCCTAAACGTAAGCAGATCCTATTC
>NW_003303077.1:9938-12296 GCF_000142945.1 Phytophthora infestans T30-4 | reverse complement strand
CTCCTCAGAGAGTCGAGCCAGAGCTACATCCGGAGACGAGGGAGGTGGATTTGGCGCGGGGGACCCTCCACGCGCCGACCCTAAGGCGGATCCGCCATGGGTGGATCCCACATAGTCGTTGGTCACCACCTCCTCCTGGGCCAGACGCAACTCGTCACGGAGACGGTCCAAGCTCACATCCGCAGCTGCCCCAGCAGTCTGGGAATCCTCCAGATCCCGCTCGAGGTCGTGGATCTGGGATTGGAGTTGGTGGATCTCAGATCCGGCGAGTGCCATCTCCCTGAGGAGATGGTCGTTGTCATCTCGCATAACGTCTCGTTGACGGGAGGCGCGATCCAGCCGTCCGATCAGGTCGCGGATCTCGATCGCCTGATCAGCCAACAGGAGTCGCAGGTTCTGCGACCGAGAGGCCGCACGGTGCTCCCATCCCTGAATCTCCATAGCCTGGTCATGGACTTGGGCCCGCAAGGTCTGAAGTTGGGTAGCGTGTAGGGACGCAGCTTGGTCTTGGGCATCTTGAGCCGTCTGGAGCTCCGCCGTCAGGGTTTGCACCTGATCGGAAAGAGCCTGGGCTAGAACCCGCAGATCGGTGGGCGACATAGAAGACGGACTGACCGGAGGGGTAGTGGATGGGGCCTTGCCCGACGATTTGCCGGTACGCTTGGCGGGAGACATGTGTCACGAAGAGGAGAAAGCGGGTGTGGATGCTGGTAATGCACGCCGTGAACGCTGTTGTGCAGCGCCGACAACGTACAGGAGGCGATTGTGGTGAAGTGCTTTCTCAGAAATAAGAGAATGGGCCTGACGCGGGGTCACTATCCCGAATCAGTGACAATTTCAAGTGATTAGAGAGGATTTGGGTTGTTTGGCACGGGTACAAGTTGCCTGTGGTGGATTAGTCATGACGAGCAGCACCCCGTATGGAATGACGATGGATCTGGTATGAACGATGTACGAGAAAGCAAGATCCACCAAGACTTATCTCGGATCCACCCTTACCTGGACTCACTTAGGTGGATATGGGATATACTATGTACCAGCGGATCGAGTGTGGATCCTATGAGGGAATGATGGTAGGTGTCCTCTGAAGGTGGATCTAGTAGCCACGGCTAACAAGAAGTCAAGATCCACCGCGAGGTGCCCCGGATCCCATACTTCCGAGTTCGGATCCAAGGAGGGAGGATCCCGCATAGAGGGACCTGGATCCAGGGTACAGGGATGACGGACTAGCGCTCTGGGCGCCCGCTCCGCGGACGCTAGGGCATGGTTGGTTGGTGTAGTGTGGGCTGATCGCCTCCGCTGCGCTGCGGCGGATTAAAGAACATTTCGAAATCAAAGCTAATTGTATTATATGCATTACGTGACCTACCAGGTCCGCGTTCCAAAAATCTCCCTGTACACAATATTGTTGGTGTGTACGTTCCCGTCCTCATCGATGGCCTCTGGATCTACAGCAATCTTGATCGCCTTCCTCGAAGTCACTCTCGACAACGCCACATAAAGCTGCCCATGTGCGAAGACCGGTGATTCCAAGTATATACCCACGTGGTGGATCGATTGTCCTTGGGCCTTGTTGATAGTCATGGCGAACGCTGGAACCACGGGGAACTGCTTACGCTTGAGTTTGAACGGGAACTCCTTGTCATCGTCCTTACTATAAAAGACGATCCGAGGAATGAACACCTTCTTACCCTTGAGCGGCCCGGACATAATGCTGGCCTCGATGCTTCTCTCGCGCAGTGACACAACCCGAAGCCGTGTTCCGTTGCAAAGTCCTGCGTCGCTATTCAGGTTTCTAATCATGATGATAGGTGTTCCAACCTTCAGAACAATCCTGTGCGGAGGGATACCGGAGAAGTTAAGAGAGTTTAAGAACTCCTGCTCAAACATATTTGCATTCGCGACACCTTCGAGGCTGTCCACCGAGAGATACTCCTTCGTTTCACCCGATAGCCGTTCCGCAACCATGTCGCTGATACGCCGAACACTTGCATTTGTGGGGGCTAGTATGGCTCGCTCAACGAAGTATTCATCGGGTAAATTCTCAGTATCAACGCCCGGGTACACCACATCTATGAGTGCGTTGACGTTGCGGACTCGTCGGTCCTCTTCAACTTTGTAATGGGCCCTCCCAAGTTACATATGTCGGTAGTTTTATAGGTTCTTTGTAGTGGTTCACACCATTACATAAGTAGGTAGATTTGCATTACAAAAGTAGGTGCAGCAGCACACGAGTAGCGTGTGCTGAACTGCCGTCACCTTATTGGTTGAAATATTGGGGAGCCAGACCCATAATCAACCAATAAGGAGTTGACGTGTATTTGAGTGGTCAGGGCAAGCTGCCCTGGACCTAAATAA
>NW_003303077.1:5160-9508 GCF_000142945.1 Phytophthora infestans T30-4 | reverse complement strand
TTCGAGCTAGCCGATGCGAATCGGCGAGCAACAACTCCCGCGCGTTCCTCGAAAAATGATGTCGTGAAGCTAGAGACGTCTACCTACTCCGGTGAAGGAGCGAATCGCCTCCCGCTGAACCGGTGGTTTCGCGAGGTCGACATCGCGATTGCTTCGAGAATGATCGAAGCGCAAGGGTCAAAGGTCAATTTCTTATTGTCCCGGTTGTCCGGGAAGGCCAAGGAATGGGCCCTCGGTAAACTTGTCGTTGATCACGACGCATTCCCCACTCTGGAGTCTCTCCAGAAAGATCTCAGGCTCGCGTTCGAGCCCCCTCAAGACGAGTCCCGCGTGCGTGCCGAGTTCTTCGCCCTTCGTCAAGGTAAAATGACTATGCGCGATTACGTTCAAAAGACTCGCCACCTCGCGTCAAGCATCGTGACAAATCCGATTGACACATCATCGCAGGTCCATGTATTCGTATTTGGCATGCGTGAAGGCATGACACGGTACTGCCTGACCCGAGCGGAACCTTCCTCTCTCGAGGAAGCATTCGCCCTCGCATTACGCGAAGACTACGTAGTGGCGGCGTCTTACGCGCGCGCGATGTCTACGGCAGCTCGTGAGTCAGCCCCCGCGCCCATGGAGATCGACGCGATTGACGCGTCGAATAGTCACCGTCAGTCGACTTCTCGTGGGCCCAACGGCCGTCCTAATCGCCCGCTCACTTGCTTCCGCTGCCGGAAGATCGGTCATCGCGCGGCGGAATGCCGCGCGCCAGCGCCGGTATTCGCGCACACCGCCGAAGTCTCACCTGCCGTTCAGTCAAAAAACGGTCAGGGCCAGTAGGTGCGGGGCGCCCTACTGGCTGGAACGGAGGTCCGGGTCCCCCGGTGGCTACCCAACCTTCTAGCCCTCCCGTGCTCCACGCACACTTTAATGCCACCACCACGTCGGGCGACTCGAGGCTGATCATCGTCAGTCTTCATGTCGCCGGCGCCCGGCGACCACTTCGCGCACTCCTGGACTCAGGAGTGTCGAATAACTTCTTTCGTGAATCGTGCTTATCGATGCTTCCAAGAGAGATCGCAGTCCGTAATGGTCGAGGTCAGGTCGTCGTCAAACTTGCTGACGGAAAGCCACGCCGCGTTGCGCGGCGCGAGATCACGTTGCCGTACACATTCGACGGCTTCCGCAGCAACGACGACTTCCTCGTGATTGAGATGAACTACGCGTTCGACGGCATCTTGGGTATCCCGTGGTTGTCACGATATCAACCAGAGATTGACTGGTTGGCTCGGTCGGTTAAACACCGCTCTGGCTTCGATGTGAGTGAGGTGTTCACGCACCTCCTGGTTGCCCAGAAGGACTGGCCCCATGTCAGGGTCGTGGACCGGTTGTCCACAATGCAGGTTGAGCAGAGAGCGAGCGATGGCCCTCTCTGTATGTCTTGCACAGCGCTGTTGCGCAAAAACCCCTCGCTGCGAAGCGAGGTTGTTAACACTTTGGCGGTAGAGCAGGGGCTCCCGCAATCCGAGCAGGCGGTCGAGCATGAGTTCCCGTCACGCAACACGGCGGTCGAGCATGAGTTCCCGTCACGCAACACGACGGTCGAGCATGGGTTCCCGTCACGCAACACGGCGGTCGAGCATGAGTTCCCGTCACGCAACACGACGGTCGAGCATGGGTTCCCGCAACACACCAAGGCGGTTGAGCATGGGTTCCCGCAAAACACTCTAGCGGTTGAGCAGAGGTTCCCGCAACGCGATTCGGCGGTCGAGCAGTTGGAGCTCCCGTCATCCACAGCGGTGGTCGAGCAGTTGACACTCCCACCGGCTACGACGGCGATCGAGCAGGGGCTCTCGCCAGTCGATGGCGCGGTCGAGCATCGAGAGCTCCCGCGCACTACCGACACGGTTGATGGTGCCCCTCCGTGTCTAGAGGGGGGTGATCCCTCGTCCAGCGATAGCGAGTCTTCTGCCTCGAGCAGCGGTTCGAGACGCCGCAAGAAGAAATCCAAGCGACGCCGCCTTAAGCGACGTGGTCAGCCCACCGCCGATATCGCAGTGAATGAGTCCATACACGTCCTGGAACACGTGGAAGGAGGCGTCGTTCGCTCACGCACACTTGACATTGAGAGCCCACCTCGCGAAGCTTCTTCCATCACACGCCTTCCGGGTCTTTCCTGGAAGCATTTTCTGCGCGATCTGAAGTCAGGAGACATCGGGCAGGTCTGCTTGATCACCGAGTCTGCCTCCGCGGAAGAGATCCACACGGTCGCTACCGACAATCTTCCACTTCGTCCAAAGAACGCTGAGCCGAAGTCGGCGCGCGAAGAGCGCTTCGCTGCCCAGTCGTGGGAGTCACTCCGCGACTCGGGCAATCCAGTATACGACACCGTCCGCGAGTTCGCGGATGTTTTTCCCGACAAGATTCCAGCTGAGCTCCCTGCTGACAGAGGCATTCGCCATGAGATTGATCTCACGCCGGGTTCCAAGTACTGTGTGACGCGACAGTGGCCCCTCCCACGCGATCAGATTAAAGCCATTGACGACTTCGTCGAGAGCCGCCGCAAAGCGGGTCACGTGCGCGAGAGTACCTCGCCACACTCGAGTCCGACGTTCTGCGTGAAGAAGGCCACGGGTGGTTGGCGCATTGTTCACGCTTTTAACAAGCTAAACGACGCTACCATTCCAGCACAAACGCCGATCCCTCGGAAGGATATGGTACTTGACACCATGGGCCGCAGTGTTATTTTGGAGCACCATCGACCTGACCGATGGCTTCTATCAGATCCTGATGCGACTCAGCGACGTCCCGCTCACAGCGGTGAGCACGCCCAGCGGGATGCTGTGGGAGTGGCTTGTCATGCCGCAGGGCCTGAAAAACGCACCAGCCACGTTCAATCGCATGGTTTCCCACGTTCTGCGCCCACTTCGCGACTTCGCTCCGAGCTACTTCGATGACATCTTCGTTCACAGCCGCGCTGAGGGCGATCTCAGCGCCACAGAAGTTCACTTAAATCACTTACGACAAGTGTTCCAAGTCATGCGCGAAAACAAACTGTACGCGAACTTGAAGAAGTGCACCTTCTGTGCCCCGGAGATTCCGGTGCTTGGCTGGTATGTGAGCAAAAATGGTGTCCGAGCGGATCCTGAGAAGGTCTCGTCCATCTGTGCGTGGCCCACGCCGCAGAATGAGACTGAATTGCGTCAGTGGCTTGGCCTCGCAAATTATCTCCACAAGTACACGAGAAATTATGCTGGTCTTATCCAGCCATTGTCTTCATTGCTGAAGAAAGACATCACGTGGTCGTGGACTCCCGAACATCCGTCAGCCTTTAATGCAGTGAAGAAAAGCTTGGCGGAGGCCCCAATCCTAGCGCTTCCAGATGATGCAAAGCCATTCCACGTTGTTTGCGACGCGAGCGACTTCGCCATCGGCTGTGCACTGATGCAGTTCGACGACGAAGGTCGCGAACGCGTCGTGAGCTACCAATCCAGACAGATGAAGCCCGCTGAGAAGAATTATCCGGTCCACGACAAGGAACTCCTTGCGATGCGCTACGCACTGATCAAATTCAGAGTGTACTTACTCGGTGAGCAGACATTCGCGATCTACACAGATCACGCGTCGCTGCGAACAGCGACGAAGAGCCCTCATCTCTCTCAGCGCATGGCACGATGGCTGTCATTCTTCTCCGAGTACAACTTCGTCGTTCAGTACAAGCCAGGCAAGAATAACATCCTTGCGGATGCCCTATCTCGGCGCCCCGATTACGATCCACGCCGAGATTTGGGTCGTCAGTCACTTGAAGACGCGGACTACGACGAATTGGACTGCGCCACATGTGTGGCTGCAGGTGTGAACCTGATGACGGCGGTATCTCCAATACTTCCCCTGCGGGAAGAGATCTCTGCCGCGTATCGAGATGACTCGATATATGCCGGTATCCTGGAACACCTTCGCACACCAAGTGATGCCACGCTAAAGACACTGAGCCGCTCCACGCGCGACCAGGTTCACAGATACCAACTTGACGGTGATCTACTGATGTACAGTATCGATCGATTCGATGCTCCCCGCGTCGTTGTCCCCAACGACCCCGATCTACGCGCAAGAATTATACACGAATTCCATGACGCTCCAGTGGGTGGCCACTTGGGCCGTGAGAAGACTTTCGCAGCGGTATCCCGCGACTTCTACTGGCCTCACCTATACAAGTGGGTGCGCAAGTGGGTCCGCTCCTGCGAAACTTGTCAACGCGTTAAGCCGTCACCGTCATCGCAAGCTCCGCTGCGTTCTCTCCTCTGGCAACAGAGGCGTGGCGCTCTGTGTCAATGGACTTCATATTCGGCCTCCCACCCGA
>NW_003303077.1:0-3413 GCF_000142945.1 Phytophthora infestans T30-4 | reverse complement strand
TTCGTAGGGGGGCAATAGAAGAGCAAGTCGTTCAGATCCACTGCGTAATCCGTAGCGATAACGCTGTAGGATTTGGCATCCTCCCGACTCAGGTCTCGTACATCCCCCATCAGATACTTCATTAGTCCCAAGATTCACGCTTCCGCATTCTGTGCTTTGAGGATCCGCTCGATGCGAACTCTCTTCACGAATGTTTCCTCGAGGATCGGGGGGCTGGATCCAATCTTTCCTCTGGACCTAGTGACAGCCATCACCTGGACTGTCCTTTTCCCGGATCCAACTACCACCACTTCGTCAAGTCGGTTCAACGTAACGAGATCCTGATGTTCGGCTTCTCCCTCCACTTCGACACCACATTGATTCCGTAAAGCGGCACTGGCCAAACTATCCGCACTGGCATTCCAATCTCGCTTGACATGCACCAACTCGTGATTCAACCAACCACGCAGGTGGATCATCACTTTCTGCCGTAACAGTGTTAGGGCCGGGGCCTTGCAGTCAATCTCACCTCGCACCTGTCTGATTACCAAATTTGAATCCCCACAAATCACCAGCCGTTTTGGATCTTGTCCCTTTAGTAAATCCAAACCCAGAAGGAGTCCGTTATACTCCGCTTCATTGACGGTGAGGCCTTCCGCGTAAGTGGATCTGGCCCGTACAACTTCCCATCCGGGCAATCTCCACAGTATTGCACTGTATGCTCCTCCTCCGCGTCGTACACGAGCGGATCCATCGAAACTCAGGACGTATAGATCCTCATCCACCTGTACCGTCGGGATCGGGATCTGGATCCGGCGTTTGGGCTCTTCTTAGGAGCGACCCTAGTCAGCGCCTCATCCATCTTAGCTCAAGGAGTGATGCTCGCGGACAAGACTCCCAGGATCTCGTCTTCCCCTTTCGAACATTTCACAATCTCCAGTGTCCAAGGCGAGAGTAAAGCTGCCCACTGTCCCAAACGTCCTTGTAACTCGGCCGACTTGAACAGCCAGGCTAGCGTAGAGTGTCGGGTCAGGATCCGGATGGGTCTTCCCACCAGCAGGTTGTAATTGAGATCCAACACGGGCAGGAGCGCGAGTATCTCTTTCTCCACCGCTCCGTAGTTCAGTTCATTCGGCTTCAGTGTCCAACTGACGAAGGTGACTGGATGACAGATCCCCTCATGTTCTTGTACCAGAGCTGCTGAGACTGCCCAGTCACTATCATAAACTATCACCGTAGGTTGACGTTCCGGATCGAAATGGCGGAGGATGGGCGTCGTCGCGATCCTGTTCCTTAGCTCCACGAACGCGTGCTGAGCTCGGATCCACCGAGGGTCCACCTTTTCCGAGTTCTCCTCCGTCGTTTCTATCCAGATTGGATCCTCTTCCCGTTGGTCCCGGGGTGGATCCAGCTCCTGTTTTAGGTTCTCTTCCGGCGTCGTACTACTTGGATCCCTGAGTGGATCCGGGATCTCCAGGGCCAGAGTTGTTGGATCTTGATCCGGACAGCTGGAGTGGTCATCGCAGCAAAATCTACCTCTCTCAATTCATATAGTACCGCGGCAAACAGTACGTAATCCTCGATGAACCGACTGTAGTAATTCAAACTGCCCAAGAAGGATTGCATCGCCCGTAGCGACTGTGGGAAGGACAAGTCGGCTAACGAAGACAAGTCCTTAGGATTCGCCTCCAATCCCTTCTTGGAGACTCGATGGCCTAAGTAATCCACCTTGCGCATCCCCCAACAGCTCTTCACCACACTGATAGAGAGGTTCCACTTAGTACACGCCTCCAGTAAGGAGGTTACGCTTTCGCACAACGGATTCCACGATTCCGCCGGGATTAGAATGTCATCGATATAAGATCTGCGTCCTAACACAGACGGGGTCCCAGGATCCCCTGATTCTCCTGCTTCGAATGGATTCACTTCCGTATGATCTTCCCCGGATCCACCCCTTTCGGGTTCCGGTATTCGGGTAAATCCGTAGAGGGCGTTATCGATCAGGCGTTGGTAGATCTGGGGCGCGTTCTTCAATCCAAACGGCATCCGGTTCCATTCGAACAATCCGAACGGTGTGATGAATGCGGATATTGCGCGAGCTTGATCCGTCATAGTCACCTCCCAGAAACCACTGGCCATGTCAAAAGAACAGTACCAGAGTAATTTATCCAAATCCTCCAATAGCTCATTGATTAGAGGCACCAGATACACCATCAATCGGGTCAGGCTGTTAACTAGCCGGTAATCAAGGCACGGACGTATATCCACCCCGTTCTTCTTGATGATGATTACCACCGGAGATGCCCACGGGGACGTTGAGAAACTGATGATCTTGGCTTGCAGCAGTCCCTTAATCAGATCCGATAGTTTTTCTCGGAACTGAGGCGCCACCTTCCGCACCCTTTGAGCAATCGGTTCGCGTCGCCGACATCGATGTCACATTTAACTCCGCGGGCAGTGGGCGGTAATGCATCATCTTTACCAATCAGCAGATGTCGACTTTCCCAGATCTTCTGACGTAACCGCTCCACTTCCGCGGGTTCGTTCGCCCCTGGATCCACTTGGATATCGTCAATCGTGACCTCTTCTGTGGTCAGTGGTACCTCCGGGATCACCGCCAGGCCTTCTCCGAGATCCTCGGCGTGTAGATCCCCGCCTTCATGGTAGCAGACTTGTTCATCTTCCGTCTTCGTCGGATTCACCATTGGATTCAAGCACCGCGACCCTCTTTCACCCGTCATTCCTTCTGTCTTCGTGGGATCAGGTACCCTGGTACCGGGGAAGTCGCCTGTTGGATCGACTTGATCCTCTAGCGAGTTTAAACACGACGGTTCTTGTTTGGCTAGTGTTGCCACTCTCGGCAAGGATCCAGACACTTTGTCCCATGAAAAGCTAGGATCCACTTGTGGGTCAGCAGGATCCGGCGACCCGGCTTCAGGTCTTTGCGATCCCCCGTCCACCGACCCTGAGTTATCTAGGGACCGACTCTGGGGATCATCCCCGGTCTTGGATCCAACCTCCATCGCTTGGACCTCCATCCGACGATCCCTCTGTAGGATCCTTCGCGGAGTTGGGTATGAAGGCCGATCCACCAAGGGGCCAGTTGGCTCCGCCGGGGGCTCCCCTTCTCCGAGAGATTCGATCTCGGTAGTCGCCTCGTACGCCAGATTCTGCCATTCTCTGTAACGACGGGATCTCACTGACACATATCCAGGTCGCCTAGGGATACCGTCCTTCGCCACCATCGCCCGATCTCCTCATAATGGTTCAGTAATAGTCTCTTGTCGCTGACGTTCGTGACCTGGAGGGTATTGTGATCGACCTGGTCCTTGGATTACTGTAGGCACCCATTTCTCGCCCCGAGTGACCCACAGTTTCTCATGTTCCACCCACTTTAACCGGGTCTGGCAAGCTCCCAAGTTTCCCCGGGGCTC
>NW_003303076.1:12121-14697 GCF_000142945.1 Phytophthora infestans T30-4 | reverse complement strand
CCTAGATCGTGGATCCTAGCCGTAGGGTTGCTGCGGGTGTGTCCTGCGTTTGTGTGTACTTGAGTCGTACCTGCGCTTCTGTGACGGGATCTTGAGAGTTGAGAGCCCCTAGGGTGTAACCGACCAAGTAGTAAATTTGGTTAACCTGTCGGATCTGCACAAGTAAAGGAAAAGCTCACTAGGTTGTAGGATCTGGCCAATGTATTATCCAGTTATCACTACCAACACTAGATTCGCAATTCCCAACCTTCTCGGAGCTCGTACGGCCAATGTAGTTCCGGTTCTTGAGGGCAGGAAGGCACTTGCGTGTCACTGTGCAAATTGGAGTCTTTATTTATTGAGTTAGTCCCTAGGGTCAAAGTATACACGAAACTTGTCCGGGCCAATGCTCATCTCCGCTACAAATGTTCTGCAAGGCCAAATCCAATCCCCGTCGAAACGCTTTACGTAGTTGATCTCCACTTGATGATCCCGTTACGATTCCGTGCCCACTTGTTCTCTAGTTCGTGATCTTGATTACTCCATAGTGAGACCTGATGCTTGGCGGGCGAAGTAGACGCTGTCCTTGTCCAGGGCCAATGTTCACTCCTGTTACGGCGATCGCTCGAGGCCAAATCCAACCCCCGAGACGACTACAGGTCACTTGCTCTCCACAGTGCAAATTGGGGTCTGTATTGATATTTAAGCCTATACCTGCCTGGGTTTCTACCTTCTATGTCTTTCATCTGCTAAATCCCTTACCAGGCTCGGCTGCATGTCCCTTCTTCCCTTGACCCATCATCCCAGCTGTGTTATCTTCAGATCCACCGGATATATGACGTAATCATCATGGTCACCCTATTATGGGTACACTCATCCGGATCCAGGTCGCTTGGATCCACCTCACTGTAATGGTACACTCGCCGTGGATCCGAGCTCTCCAATCATCCAACATCATCTCGCAACCGTCTGTGATCTCCGTTGTCCCACGAAAGTTCGAGATCCACTGTATCCCTCATCCCTATACCCTGGATCCAGGTCCCTCCAGGCGGGATCCTCCCTCCTTGGATACGAACTCAGAAGTATGGGATCCGGGGTACCTCGCGGATCTTGACTCTTCATTAGCCGTGGCTACTAGATCCACCGTCAGAGGGCACCGACCATCCTTCCTTCATAGGATCCACACTCGATCCACTCTTGTATAGTATATCCCATATCCATCTTAGTGAATCCAGGTAAGGGTGGATCCGAGGTAAGTCTTGGTGGATCTTGCCTTCTCGTACATCGCTCATATCAGATCCATCGTCATTCCATACGGGGTGCTGCTCGCCATGGCTAATCCACCACAGGCAACTTGCACCCGTGCCAAACAACCCAAATCCTCTATAATCACTTGAAATTGTCACTGATTCGGGATAGTGACCCCGCGTCAGGACCATTCTCTTATTTCTGAGAAAGCACTTCACCACACCTCCGTCAACGTCTCCTCGTGCTTGAGATTGCACTTGGCCTTGGGACTGGCGGTAATGCTGCCGCCCAAGCCGGGAATCAGGGCGAGCTCGCTCGTCTTGCGGGTCGCCTGGACCTGGTGGAGCGAGAGGTCGCGAGCCTGCACCTGCGGGTGGACCGCCGGGCCTCTTCGTCCGATCTGGACGAGGCCTTTTGCATGATCCGACGGATCGAGGCTTTGTTGCCACGTCCGAAGCCGCCTGCGGCACACTCCCAGACGTACGCGTATGGTGCATACCCGGCGTACTCAGCGTACTCGGCGTATGGCGCCGGGGTCCGTTCGTATGGAGCCCCTCCGGCGTACGGTCTTGACCGCAGCCTTGCCGTCCCGACCGAGGCTTGGGTGCCTGCTCCGACGCCCTCGTCGACGACTGTGACCGGCCCTCGCTTCGAGGAGCTGGGTCAAGGGGGGTCTGCGAGTCAGCAACCCCCTGCGGGTCAAAGTACCGCTTAAGACGTCCGACATAGAACGTCGGGTGCGTCGTCATTGACTTTGGAAGGTCGATGGTGTACGACGCACCATGTCTGGCCAGGACTGCAAAAGGTCCGATGAAGCGGTGCTTCAGCTTGTTGCTGCCGACAGAGCTAACAGTGTCTAGAGGTAGGTTCCTCGTGTCTAGTAGCACTAAGTCACCAATCTCAAATATACTTAAGTTTCCTCTTCCTTGTTTGTCCGAGTACTCCTTTTGTTTATCTTGGGCCGCTGCCATGGCATCGCGGACCCTGCTGACAATGTTCAGCTTGGTATCCATAAAGGATTCCACCTGTTTCCGCAGCGAAACTGGCCTCACATCCGAGACCTGGGAGGAAAGGGCTTTCCGAGCCTCTCCCACACTTAGAATAGAGGAGTCAGTGTCTCCTCGAAGAGTGAGAGGCACTCTGGGGTGGCGGAAGCCGTTCAAGTAAAACTGCGTGAACCCCGTGGACGCGTGCACCGCGTTGCTGAGCGCAAACTCAACAACTAGAAGCTGCGACGACCACGTACGTGGCGCTGCCGCGCACACACTGCGCAGAGTGTCCTCGAGCACTCGACTGACGCGCTCTGATTGTGGCCGTCTGTCTGCGGATGATCCGCAGTGGACATCGAA
>NW_003303076.1:7493-9105 GCF_000142945.1 Phytophthora infestans T30-4 | reverse complement strand
GATTAGCATTACGAAGGAGACCAACCGCTACAAGCGACAAACTGCACACGCCAGAGCAAAACGAATTCGAATAAAACAACGGCAGCGTTATACTGCGACGATAGAGACTATCAAGCAGATTGAAAGGCATCTTTTGGGCGGACCCTGCGAACCAAACCGCATGCGATCTTAGAGGTAATGGAACGTTTAGTGACAAGAATGCTGAGCCCGATGACGCGGCGTTTCTCAGGACATTGGGCGATGGCCGATAATGGCGCACTATTAGCCGGTAACTTTGGCAAGTTCATGGATCACAACCGGTGCACTTCGATCCTTCGCAACTTTCACATCGTGAACAATGAGGCCCCGCGCGTTCGCGATAAGATGTGGAAGTTGAGACCGGATGTGGACGTGTTGCAGTCTCGTTTTCGCTCGGGTTGGACACTTGGTAGCACGTTCTCCGTTGGTGAAGGCGCTCTACCGTCGGCATGAAGCAAAACACAACACGGATATTCATGCCTGACAATCCCCACCGTTACGGAACCGTATCGTTCATGGTGTGTGATTCCAAAAGTGCGTACTGTCATCGGTGCGGTTTGTAATGAAAATAATAAGTCGTAACGTTTGACATTAATTTCTTATTTGATTTGCTCCATGTCGTGACTTGCGACTACAGCTTTGAGGTGTACGTCGGGAAGCGAGATACAGAAGATAGGGACCAGCAAAAGGTCAAAAACAAGACGGGAGCAGCAGCAGTGATACGAAACATGAAGGCTGTTCTGAGTGGGGTCTCTCTGGGATTTCGATTAGTTGTAATCGACCGTTTCTATTCCTCGATACCACTGGTCATACAGCTTCTATCGATGTCGGTCTACGTGCTAGGGACGATCACGATTAACCGGTTGGGGCTTGATAAGCAAGTCATTGAGAAACTCAAAACTAGACAGCGTGCGATAGAACGGGGATCCTTCGCGTTCTCGCGGTCAGATGCTATTCTGACCGTGATTGCCTGCCATTAGTGGGACAGGAAACCAGTACACTAGGTCCCACCATGGTAGAAGACTCAATCCATTAAAACATCAAAATGGTAGGACCGTCAGCATTTAAGTGCCCGAAGCTCATTACCGACTATCAACGACGGATGAGCGGAGTTGATGTCCATGATCGATTCCGCCTCCAGTCGTATTCGATTCAGACAGCGTTCCGATTCCAGAATTACTACAAATCACTGTTCATGGGCTTGATAGACATGGCACTGGTGAATGCATACCTCACACAGAAGGAGACGTATCGGCTCAAGCGACTCGTACCTAAAGACCGTGGAGACTGGTATATCCTCCTGCACAAACAACTACTGCAGCTCACGGCAGACGACCATGTCGACGCCTCTACCCCTACTCCTTCTCCTGTGGCGCGCGCCAGAAAGCGCCGCCGACTAATTGGTCACGTGCATGTGCAGTTTGACGACTGGGTAATCGTATCAGCCGTCCAGAAATGCCGTCAACGTTCCTGTAAAGTTTGCGCTCTTCTCCGCGGCGAGCGAAAGAAAACATTTCAGACCAATTACTACTGTAGAGACTGCTCCCAGCCTGTGGCGAAGTGCTCCCTGTGCCCCAAGTCGCGGCATAATTAC
>NW_003303076.1:1570-6006 GCF_000142945.1 Phytophthora infestans T30-4 | reverse complement strand
GCCCCGGGAGGTCTCGAATCGATCTCGAGCAGCAGCAGGAGGATTTCCAAGCTGCCCAGCGTGTGCGTGGGGGTTCGGTGGCGGCACCCGTCAGCCAGGGAGCTGCCATCAACTCAAGAGGGTATTGGCCTCCCGAGGAGAGCTCTGGGGCTGACCTCTTCTTAGAGCTTCTCGTCGCTCCTCGTGGCCTTGTGGGCGGCCACACTTCTAGGGGCATCTATGAACGAGCCCTTGTTCAGAAAGAACAGTTGTTCGTCGACAACGTGGAGGCTGCTCGGTGTGTGCTTCTCGCGCCACACCGCATTCCCCTTAAGGACTTCACGACTTGTCGTAAGAGGCCCGAGACCCGGGGTGGTCTCTATCCTGTTTGGGGATACCCCTGGGTTATGCCCGAGAACTGTCCCACATGGAGTTCTTGTGAGGACATGTTCTGGGCGTGGGTGGAGACTCTCAAGTACTCGCCCACGGAGTTATGGGAGCTCCATGAAGATCAGCAGCTGTCCCACATCCTGGACCAGCGTGATCTTCGTGTGAGGTTTGCCCACTTGATCAGCAAGCGTATGCTGCCAAGGGACATCCTGAAGCGCGCGGCTTCTAGCGCTCACGATGAGCGCGGGTACGGTATGTATTCATCATCCGTACCCCGTTCGGGCAAGAAGCCCCGGACTACTTATGAAGCTGCCGCCGCTTCTGTTCCCAGATTGCGACAGCCTTCGGGCAGTCAATCAGGAGCCGTTCAATCGGCTCCCACGAGTTCTCGGAGTGGGCATAACCCCTCCACTTCACGAGGAGCTGTCGCTTCCCGCGACACCGTTGCTCCTGGAGGATCCGCTCCACGTGGAAGTGGACTTCTCCATTCCGGTCAAGCAGGGGCGGAGGTGCCCTCGTACGAGTACGAGTACTCGGCGCCTCCCGAGAGCCACTCTCGTTCGAGTGCTCCGACTGCGGGTCCGACACGGGACCCTGAGGTTGACCGCCTCCGTCAACGTCTCCTCGTGCTTGAGATTGCACTTGGCCTTGGGACTGGCGGTAATGCTGCCGCCCAGGCCGGGAATCAGGGCGAGCTCGCTCGTCTTGCGGGTCGCCTGGACCTGGTGGAGCGAGAGGTCGCGAGCCTGCACCTGCGGGTGGACCGCCGGGCCTCTTCGTCCGATCTGGACGAGGCCTTTCGCATGATCCGACGGATCGAGGCTTTGTTGCCACGTCCGGAGCCGCCTGCGGCACACTCCCAGACGTACGCGTATGGTGCGTACCCGGCGTACTCAGCGTACTCGGCGTATGGCGCCGGGGTCCGTTCGTATGGAGCCCCTCCGGCGTACGGTCTTGACCGCAGCCTTGCCGTCCCGACCGAGGCTTGGGTGCCTGCTCCGACGCCCTCGTCGACGACTGTGACCGGCCCTCGCTTCGAGGAGCTGGGTCAAGGGGGGTCTGCGAGTCAGCAACCCCCTGCGGGTCAAAGTACCGCTTAAGACGTCCGACATAGAACGTCGGGTGCGTCGTCATTGACTTTGGAAGGTCGATGGTGTACGACGCACCATGTCTGGCCAGGACTGCAAAAGGTCCGATGAAGCGGTGCTTCAGCTTGTTGCTGCCGACAGAGCTGACAGTGTCTAGCGGTAGGTTCCTCGTGTCTAATAGCACTAAGTCCCCCACTTTAAATACACTTAAGTTTCCTCTTCCATGTTTGTCTGAGTACTCCTTTTGTCTATCCTGGGCCGCTGCCATGGCATCGCGGACCCTGCTGACAATGTTCAGCTTGGTATCCATAAAGGATTCCACCTGTTTCCGCAGCGAAACTGGCCTCACATCCGAGACCTGGGAGGAAAGGGCTTTCCGAGCCTCTCCCCCACTTAGAATAGAGGAGTCAGTGTTTCCTCGAAGAGTGAGAGGCACTCTGGGGTGGCGGAAGCCGTTCAAGTAGAACGGCGTGAACCCCGTGGACGCGTGCACCGCGTTGTTGAGCGCAAACTCAACAACTGGAAGCTGCGTCGACCACGTACGTGGCGCTGCCGCGCACACACTGCGCAGAGTGTCCTCGAGCACTCGATTGACGCGCTCTGTTTGGCCGTCTGTCTGCGGATGATCCGCAGTGGACATCTGCAGACGAGTTCCCAGTAAAGGGAACAGCGTTTTCCAAAACGCAGCAGTAAACCGCGGGTCTCGGTCCGAGACAATCGTCTCCGGGAGACCGTGATAGCGGAACACGCCATCGACGAACAACCTTGCGGTTTGTTCGCCCGTCACAGTGACGGGAACTGGAGCAAGATGTACCATCTTGCTCAGCCGACACACGAACACCAAAATTCCGGTGTTGCCGTGTCCGTCGGCGGGAAGCCCAAAGATGAAGTCAAGACTCATCGACTTCCAACAATCAGCCGGTACGGGCAGGCTCTGTAGTGGAGCCGAAGAGTGCCCTGCGGGTTTAACCCGCTGACATGTTTCACATGTCTTGACGTACCGGGCGACCCACTTGTACATGTGGGTCCACCAGAAGGACTGAGAGACCGACAGAAAGGTCTTCTCGCGGCCCAAGTGGCCGCTGGAGGGTGCGTCATGCGCCTCCGCGAGGATGTCGAACTTCAGATCCTCGTCGTTGGGTACAACCACCCGTGGAGGATCAGTGGGCTCCACCCGATAATAGAGGAGGCCCTCCTTCAACTCATATCGGTGGAGCCGTGAGCGCTGTCGCGACGAGAGCCAGTCGGACTTCGCGCTCGTTCCGGCCTTAAGAAACTTGACGATAGGCGCGACAGCCTCATCGTCCCGATACGCCATGCGTATCCGATCATATAGATCCGTTGTCACCCGCGTGATGTGGGCCAACTCATAGTCGGGACGCCTAGAGAGGGCGTCCGCAAGCACGTTGAGCTTGCCCGGCTTGTACTCGACGCGGAAGTTATATTCCGCGAAGAAGGACAGCCACCTCGCCATCCGTTGGGAGAGGTGAGGCGAGTTAGTCGCCGTCCTCAAGGACGCGTGGTCTGTGTAGATCACAAAGGGCGTAGAGCCCAGAAGGTGAACACGGAACTTCACAAGGGCATATTTCATTGCCAGGAGCTCCTTGTCATGGACAGGGTAGTTCCGCTCGGCGGCTTTGAGCTGCCTGGACTGGAATGAGATGACTCGTTCCTGTCCAGCCGTGTCGTCCTGCAGCAATGCACACCCGATGGCGTAATCGGAGGCATCGCAGACGACGCTAAACGGCTTCGTCTCGTCCGGCAGAGCCAGGACAGGGGCCTCTTGAAGACTGGCCTTGATGCTGTCAAAAGCATCCTGGTGCTCTTGCTCCCAGCGCCAGTCGACGTCCTTCTGAAGGAGGCTCGACAAAGGCTTAGCGAAGCCCGCGTACCCAGCGCTGTACTTGTGAAGGTAGTTGGCCAAACCCAACCACTTTCGAAGATCCTTCTGGGATCGGGGCGTCGGCCATGCTGCTATGGCCTTGACCTTGTCTGGGTCAGCCCGAACGCCCACGTTGCTTACGAAGCAACCGAGAACTTTGATCTCTGGTGACGCGAAAACGCACTTGTCGATGTTGGCGTAGAGCTTGTTCGCTCGCATCACGTCCAACACTCGACGGAGGTGTCCTAGATGCACCTCCATGGCCGTCTTGCCTCCCTCGGCACGGCTATGGACGAAAATGTCGTCGAAGTACGTCTGTACGAAGGTACGCAAAGGGCGGAACAATTGCGTCACCAGGCGATGAACGTCGCCGGGGCGTTAGACAAAGCCCTGCGGCATGACGAGCCACTCCCAAAAGCATGCCGCTTGGAGTGCTTACCGCGGTGAGCGGGATGTCACTGTGGTGAAGTGCTTTCTCAGAAATAAGAGAATGGTCCTGACGCGGGGTCACTATCCCGAATCAGTGACAATTTCAAGTGATTATAGAGGATTTGGGTTGTTTGGCACGGATGCAAGTTGCCTGTGGTGGATTAGCCATGGCGAGCAGCACCCCGTATGGAATGACGATGGATCTGATATGAGCGATGTACGAGAAGGCAAGATCCACCAAGACTTACCTCGGATCCACCCTTACCTGGATTCACTAAGATGGATATGGGATATACTATACAAGAGTGGATCGAGTGTGGATCCTATGAAGGAAGGATGGTCGGTGCCCTCTGACGGTGGATCTAGTAGCCACAGCTAATGAAGAGTCAAGATCCACCGCGAGGTACCCCGGATCCCATACTTCCGAGTTCGTATCCAAGGAGGGAGGATCCCGCCTGGAGGGACCTGGATCCAGGGTATAGGGATGAGGGATACAGTGGATCTCGAACTTTCGTGGGACAACGGAGATCACAGATGGTTGCGAGATGATGTTGGATGATTGGAGAGCTCGGATCCACGGCGAGTGTACCATTACAGTGAGGTGGATCCAAGCGACCTGGATCCGGATGAGTGTACCCATAATAGGGTGACCATGATGATTACGTCAT
>NW_003303076.1:0-1470 GCF_000142945.1 Phytophthora infestans T30-4 | reverse complement strand
TAACCCGTCTCGCTATCGAAGATGTGATAGCACTCTTCCACCGGCCTTGTCGGAGGAGCCCGGGCCCTGGACTCCGAGTCGCTTGAAGCGACGTCGATCGGAACGAAGTTCGGATCCGACTTGAGGCGGCGGCGGCGTCTTTGCCGACGGCTTCTGTGACGGGGAGCTTTGCTGCCCACGTCTAGGGATGTCGTCGCTACGACATCCGAGGCACTCGTGGCCTCGTGTGGTACTGTTGTACCCACACAGGAAGCGTGTTCCACGCCTTCCTCTTCAGTTAAGGTCTGGGCGACCGCGTGTGGCACTGTGTTACCCACACAGGAAGCGTATCCGACGTCTTCCTCTTCAGTTATGGTCTGGGCGACCGTGTGTGGCACTGTGTTACCCACACAGGAAGCGTATCCGACGTCTTCCTCTTCAGTTATGGTCTGGGCGACCGTGAGTGGAACTCTGTTACCCACTCTGAACACGCTGTTCTCAGTGTTCATGACAGCTGCAGCTGTCTGCGGAACTAAGTTACCCGCCTGTGGACCTAAGTTACCCACTTGGCCGGCGCCTCTTCTGGGCGCGGCCACCATCAAAACATCCTCGGAGTCGTCATATACGTCGACGACTCCCAAGCATCTGCCGGATGCTTTGGTACCCTGGCAGCCCTCGCGGGCGCCCCAGGTCCTGACAGAGGTGGGAACATGACTCACCAATGCTCTGTCGGACTGCGCAGGGCGGCTGGCACCGATTGCCTTGCCTCGCCAGTCGATCCAGGGCTCGTGCTTCTCAAGCCAGGGCATGCCCAGGATCATATCATATGGATCCATATCGAGAACAGTGAACTGTTCGAGGCTGTCAAAGTCTTCAAACTTGACAGCCAGATCCACTTGGACGTTGGGGACAGTGACGACCTTCCCGTCGGCCAGTCGCACTGACACCGTCCCGTTGCCCTTGCTTTCTCGCAAAGCTTCGGACAACTTGTTGCTGTTACGAGCAACCGTCTGGCGGCGTGCGAAATTCTTCGACGCCCCAGAGTCAATCAAGATTCTAAAGGGGTGATCGTACCCCCGTACACATCCGTGTACTACGAGCAACCCGCCGCTGCTCTTCGCCGATTCGAGAGTGCGAAGACTCTCAGGGGCTAAGTCCCCGTGGTACGCGCCACCCGCGCACCCATCACGAAGACTTAGTTCTTCCCCAGTAGGGCGCCCCGCCCCTACTGGTTCCCTGCGTTCCCCTGTCCCCGGGATCCTGGCTTCTGCCAGCGACCCTTGAGGACGGGCTTGGGGAAGGACCGTCTGCGGAGTCTTTCCGCGGGAACAGTCGCGCTTGAAGTGGGCCCATCTTCCCACAGCCGAAGCAGCGGATGTCACGCTGTTCGGCGGACCCGAGTTCCATGGGGACTGGTCCCGTTTGTGGCTTTGTTCGACCGGGAAGCGACAAGGAACTCCCAAGGCCACGCTGAAGGCCGGCGTACGCGGC
>NW_003303075.1:35074-42195 GCF_000142945.1 Phytophthora infestans T30-4 | reverse complement strand
GTCATAGTCCAATTGGCTAATAATGGTCTGGCTCCCCATATATCAGCCAATGGCATGACAGCATTTCAGCACACGCTAGTCGTGTGCTGATGCACCTACTTATGTAAAGAAATCTACCTACTTATGTAATGGAGGGGCCCATTACACTGTCCAGGTGGCTAAGAACGGCGATGAAGCTGGCGTTCCAACAGAAGTGGAACACCTAGCCGTTCCAGACGAGCCGATGTCAGGGATGGAGAAACATGTCCAAGACGTTGATATGGACGAGTTGGAACCAGAAAAGAGTGGAGCGCTTCAAGCGCTGCCTCCTCCAGTGGAACCAAGAACGGCAGGATTGGAACTAACCGCGTGCCACTCGCCGCCAGAGGCGTCCTTCGAGGAACGTCTGGTATTCCACCCTGATACGGAACGCTCAAGAAGATCGCGGGAGCGGGTGTTCCAACATGAGAACGGAACGGCGGATGACGAAGAGCACAAGTCGGACGGAAACGACGGCCCGCCAGCTCCGAAGCGTGCCAGGATCGACAAGAACGGCTTAATCGCCGAGACAGTTTTAGCGTATGCTGCCGATATGGGAGGCGTTCCTGATACCCCTAACGCGCTCCAAGACGAAGCTGCTAGTGCTAACGCAGAGGAACGGCATCAGGGTATGAAGGAGAAGGTGCAGACTCACGCTGAGAACGGAACGAGGACTATCATTTCACATGGAACGCCTGCACGTCCTATCGAAAATCGCTGGGTGTTTGCCAAGAAGCGTGACGAGAATGGACAAATTATCCGATACAAGGACGAGCTCAAGAACGCCTTTAGGATGAAGAAACTTAGCGAGGCCAAGCTCATTCTGGGTACGGAGATCAGTTACGGCATTCCAGATGGAACGCTTATGATCAAGCAGACAAGTTGCATTGACGACGTTGTGGGACGCTTCAATGAGCATAACGCCAAGGTAGTAGAAAACCCATGCGCGTCAAACGTGAAGCTACATACGGCTGTGTTGCAGACGATCGAGTTGGAACGCTTCAACATGCAGTCGCAGCCGTACCGCTCCTTGCTCGTGTGTCTGGCGTACATGGTTCTAAGCCTGTGCACGAAAGAGATGCTATGGCCGCGACGGATGCACAAGGAGACGGGTCAAGAGCAATTGGAAGCGATAGAGATTTGGAAGGACGCTATCACACTGGAGAGGAACACTAGATATCACGCAAGCGCCAAGCACGTCGACATCCGTCAGAAAGTGGAACGGCTAAGGTGGACTACGGCGACGCGCAGTTCCAACTGGCCGACACGCTAAAAAAAGTCGCATGGGATGAAGACACTGGCGTTCCCAGCGCGATGCGACCGGTATTAAGAACAAGGCTACCGTGCAGTAGCGGTGACTGGGAATGTTGCAGTTGCACCGGCTCAGCACGGTTAGGCGTGACCGTTGGAGCGGTTACTGAACCGTTCCACTATTGACTGGAACTGCTTCTGGAACGCCATTGGGTAGTCACATGCTGGAGCGCTATGATTGGATGAAGACACACGGCATTTGTGATTACACCACACCTACGAGAAGACGACATGAGGAACAACAGAGAGATATTGTTTAGCGAGACATGTTGGGCAGTTTTGGTTAGCACTAATTTACTCACTTCGGTATTAACCTCTTACTCAACAAACCCCAAGCCAATAGACTGAAAATGCTGAAAGAAGTATGACCGCGTTTGCAAGGGGATGAGTTGTACGTGCAGCTCCGTTTCTGGGCGGAGTCTGTAATGGCAAAAGGGCCCATTCGAAACAAGAATCTTTTAAAATGTTTTTTTGCTAGGGACTTTGAAAGAAAATCTGTTATTTTTCGTATCTAAGCGGGAACTGAGATAATTGCCAGAACATAAACCTTGTCGACGAAGGGCGAGTAACGGCTAAGCGCGCGGGTATCACGCTGTACAATCCTTTTAAGAAGCAACAGCACAGTAGTGCCGGTGGGAAACGGTAAGGAAGTGGTGACAGAATGAACCTGACCTAGATTTGCGAAAAAGAAGCATTCAAGGCGCGTCACAATTGACCTTGGAAGCCGAGAACCAAGCTTCAAAGTGTAGTGAAACGCAAACTTTAGATACTCTGTTCCAGTGGTTCTAGTGCGCATTGGGCGATCGGAAAACATCTATTTAATTCTGCTTGGTTTCTAGCTCATAAAAAACCAAAAACGTGTTTTTTGCTAAGTTCAACCAGCTTCCAAGATTTTTTTTTCAAACAGCCAAACTTTTATTCTAACTGAGGTTATTGACCCGTTCGTGGCAAAGGCGCCTGGTGCGTCCTTAATGTGGGTTTGCAAAAGAAGGCACCGGATCAAGATGTCAAAGGGCGCCTGGTGCGCCCTTTTGCAAACGTTCAACTAATTCTGCTCCGTCTTTTAAAACATACGACAAACTGTTCGATAAGTAATCAGCCAGCATACGCTACATGTAGCTATAATGTATTCCTCTATGATTGTTGACACCGTTGATCCAGACACAGCGATCTAAATCCCGGGGAGATGGATCGGAACAGCCGCTACAGCGATTTGGACTGTAAATGAAGATACATGTACCGACTCAAATCCAAGTGGACGAATGTAAGCTCCGAGATCTGGGTATCGGGTGGCGAGGATGCGTGTGATCTAGAATCTACTCGACAAATCTCGGCGTATGCAAATAGGGATTCAAATATCCAATAAGATTGATGCCTTGGAGGCAAGGCGAGCGCCAAACCGGACGAGATGAAGCGGAAGAGTGCACGTGTGTTGGGAGCAGCGAAGTTCATCAAGATCCAGGCGTATCGATGACCCAGATAAATTTGTGGTCAGGGGTGGGTTTATCCATGATCGCCCACACTATTAATACAATGAGTACGTCACGGGTCCAGGGGATCCGGCGCTGATACATGGACCAAGGAGAGAGAGTGTAACGGGGTACAATCCAGTGTGCCCCATGTTACATAAAGAGTGACCCGTCACTCTTGTGGACACCTGATACACGGTACCAGGTGCTCTCGGAACCAGTCAGTGCATGACTACATGTACTTAGCTCCACTATAGGTAACCTCTGTTTTGTATGTGACCCAAGCTTATCTTACTTATAAATACATCAGTCTTAAATCTACTCCTCTAAGTAGCAAACCGTTCCCACTGAGGCCGGGAACACGTGAACTTACGTTCACTCGGGTAGTTAATACCCTTAGGCACTTCCTCTGTGCAAGGTGCTGTGTGACCCCGTCACAGAGAGGACGGCCCGAAGCCACCAGTTAGCGTTACACTTGAATAATAATTTCAAAATTTGAATGTTACGTTAGTTACTTCACTCCACTCTGGTTTACACCCACCAGTTTAAAGTGTAGAGAAAATTTATCTATACTTTTTCACGCATTGAATTAACTTACCGGTTAGGAACCAATTACCGCCTTTACTTTAGCTCTCGGTTTCAGACAGATTTCGGTATGAACTAGTACTGTATTACCAAAATATTAGGCTCACGTGTTTTGTTGCAGTTCTTACTGAGCCCAAAATGCGAAACTCCAGCCCTTGGGCTTACAGTAAAAAAAAAAAAAAGCTGAAAAGGCATGAGTAAAAAAACTCTCAGAACCCAGTTCCTGATTCTTAGTCAGAACCGTGGTTCTGGTTCGTTAAGTTTTTCCACAATACCTATGTGCACCACACCACTAATTCACTAAAGGGATCGATGGAGTTGTTTGATGCAATTGAGAAACTCGAGCAGCCGGGTCCTCAGACACACAGCGCAGCTGTCCACCAGAACTTCGACTTCGTAGAGCGACAGATACTGTTCGTGCAGCAGAAGCTACGGGAGTTATGGCAGCGAAAGCGCAGTATCGATGCAGAGGCCCCCGGTGTCCCCTATTACTGGGTCTTCTCAAAACTCTTGCGGCTCATTGAGGAGTATCCAGACGGTCTCACCGAGGCAGTGGTGGTCACTGACTTGGCCAAATTACTCAAAAACAAGGAGAAAAGAACCACAGAGCAAAAGGTGGGAGCTCCGAACAAGAGGAGAAAGATTCGAGACGACGAGGACATGGGCGATCTATTGGCGGAAGGGGAACAGGAGGCTCTACAGGCCAAAATCACGGGATACGGGAACCACCGCCTGACGATTGAGATGGCGAACGCAATGGACGTTACGGCTCACATGTGAGTGGTTGTATTATTTGACTCAGGATTATGTACTGGGTCTAATTGTGGCGAGCCAGGTATTTGCACCAGAGATTCCGATCGTGTGTGGACTTTTTGCATAGTACTTTGAGGTATGAACCCAGTAGGTGGGTGATATTGTGTGTGTGTGTGTTTTTAAATAGTGACGATGCTTACTTGTTGTTGATACAGTGTAGCCATGTTCCCTTTTCAGACAGCACGGGAAATTGCGTTCACCAATGCGAAACTTCTGGAGAGGAAGCAAGTGGGGACGACAATGGCAGCAGCAAGTGACCGAGTCCAGTTTACACTTTTGCCTACCGCTTTCTTAACTGCACGACTGGATGGAGCAAGACCGCTGGATCGGAGGCTATTGAGTGAGTCAATTAGCTTGAGTCAAGTGGATCAGTTGGTCGGTGGGGCTCAAGACCCTACAGCGGTTCAGCAGCTGCTCTTGAAGGCCAAAGTACTTGATATTGGAGCCATTCGACCTTGTCAAACGCCGTTGTACGTACACAGACAAGTGATTCTACTGGGAGAAGTTGATCAGAGCATTACTCGTCCCCCGCCTGGAGCGACACCCAACACGCAGAGAATGACACAAGGCTTGCACTTGATGGTTCTGTGGGACGACCAAGTGGCGCTCAGTCGCTTGTTCCGAGTTGGCGACACGCTCGCAGTTTTCCATCCGTTTGTGCACGTGTGCGACCAGCACGACACGGAGATTCTGCACATTCTGAACGAGTATTCATCTCAGCAGCGACTTTTGTATTTCTTTGAATACGGCAGTGCTACCGTGTTATTCTGCAAGCCATGTCGAGTTGATACAGCGACGACAACTACTCCAGCACGTGACCCAAATTATTGCGAAATGGAGCGGCCATTCTCCCGATTGGAAGAGATCAAACCAGGATGGAACAACTTCTCGCTGTATGCTCATGTGAGGAGCATCAAAGTCTCACACGGTATTCCGTTACTTGCGACGTTCTTTTACGCGTACTACGACCCCAAGACGAACCAGCCAAGCGACGTGAACACGACAGCGCAGCCTCCTCCATTGGACCGCTCCATCGTGTCGAAGTACTACCTGGTCGTGATGCTACAAGTCTACATCGCGGCCTCTCAAAGTCTACTGACGATCGAGGTAACAGGTGCGAATGCAGTGGCAGCACTTCGTCTTCTGCCTGGCCAGAGCGTCTTCCTGGATGGACTTGTGGCGATGGATCTTCAGTCCAAATCCGTGAGGCGATTCCGTGAACGAGCCTTCATGCCACCGAGCTCAGCGACTTCGGCTGAGTTTGCCTTTCCGACAGCAGCGTACAGCTCTTCGTCAACTTCCAATGTCGTCGTGCTGTGTTCGGATTGGGAAAGCATTTTCGGAAAGCAATCCCTATTCAGCAATAGTTCCAAGTTGACAGTGGTGAATACGACGTCTGGTCTTATGAACACTGCACTGGATCGGTCGACAACGCTGCATAGTGTCGCAAAGCACCCACTCGCGATGGTCGAAATGACGGTGACAGCAGTGGGCTGGCTGATTCCTGGATCGTCACACATGATCGACACAACTTGTGAGAAGGGACACTCCACCACTTCTGCGCATAAATCTTGCTCTCGACCATTGGAGATGATGCCCAGAGATCAAACGGCGTCGGGGCTGCCTAAGTGGAAGTGCTCCTTTTGTCAAGAAGTTTTCTTCGGCTTGGAAGACACGGTGCAGAGGTTTCAAAGCTTGGCGGTGACGGTAGAGAACGGACGATCTCAGAGCGCTCCATTGCTGGTTCTGTGTCAAGGTGACACAGTCGAGAGTCTGCTGGGTCTCCCTTCTGATGTCTACGTTCAACTGCCACTAGCAGAGAAGCGCAACACTCTCGAACGGGTACTTGGCAACGCGTTCCGACTCGTGCTTTCTCGCTGTGAACCTCTCCACGTCTCAATCTCGCATCGATCTTCTACTGAAGCCACGTTTATCAACCTACGGATGGACGTGGTACAGCCTGTCGATACTTTTGCAGCAGCTCACCACCTTCTAGCGTCACATCAACAGAAACTGTAGCCATCCTGAACGCCCCGACATGGCTACATCGTGCACTTGACAGATTGTCCCATACCGACAGAAACGATCCACCGAAATCAGACTTTTTTTCCATAAATTACTTGACTTTAGTAAAGAGCCTTACAAATTCGCAGTCAAACGCACATCTTTAATACAAGCCCCCTCTCCTCTCCCTCCTCACTATCGCTGTAACGTCTTCCAGTGTCAGACTCTCTGTCGCCCATGGCGTCTCCATCCGCTCGCGCTGCGTCGTCCCCGGTCTCGGATCTCCGCCACCAGCAGCAGGAGGCCCTGGGCAAGATCTTGAGTCGTCGATCCATGCGAGTCTGGTCCTCCAAGTCGTCCCAGGAGCGGAGAAGTCTCGCCGAGAGTCTGCTGCAGCTCTTCTCGAGCGGATCCTCGTCTTCTGCAGCTTCCAGCGCCGCTGAAATTGCGCAAAGACCCATCACACGTCGTCCAGGCGTGGAAGAGATCAAGAACTGCGTTCTCTCGAGCGTGTACCCATGTCTTCCGCCTCAATGCGACCCTTTACGTGGCGAGATCTGGCAAGTGCTATTAAACGTGTACAAACGCAACCAGCACGGCTCTGCAGCACAGGAATTCGACCGCATGTTGCAAAGACTCGGGAAGCTTCCTAGAGACCCTTTACTCGTGGACGAATGCGGCGATGTGGCCGAGATCCTGGAGCCTTCAGACCTCAAGAGTAGAGAGAGGGTGCAACAGGAACTGGGAGGTGCTGCTCATGTGGTTCTTGAACACAAAAGAGTGTTGGCGTATTTCCACGGGGCCATGGCTCGAGGTGGAGCCCCCATTTTTCCTACTCAAAATGGTCGCTTGGCCCACGATCTAACGAACTGGCTTCTACAAGTATTTGTGGCCCATTTTCCCTGGCCCCATTTTGGGGGG
>NW_003303075.1:0-2950 GCF_000142945.1 Phytophthora infestans T30-4 | reverse complement strand
GTACCAGGTATTGACTTCAGTGTATTGGATACATTCTCACCTGTGGCGCGAATGCATCATTCAGATGTTTGTTGCACTTTGCAAATTTACAATGGTTGCCCACCAAGGTGATATCAACACAGCCTACCTGAATGCACCGAAGAAACAACTCGCATTCATTCGACGAATCATAGGATTTCCACTCAAACCAGGATGGGTTTACAAGGTGAAGAATGCGTTGTATGGTTTGCATGAAAGTGGACGTGAATGGTACGACGAGCTGCACAGTTGGCTGAGTGAAAAAGGAATGGAGAGAAGTACGACTAAACCCTGCATGTATTTCCGATTTGAAGGGCAATCTATTGCTCTCCTTCTTATCTACGTGGATGATTTTATCTATGCTACGAACAACCCGAGCTGGAAGACAGCGTTTTTCGCAGACATTGATGCAAAGTATGGCATCAAAGACTTGGGTCGGCTAGGAAATTATCTTGGAGTACAGCTGAATGGCAAGATGATGGTGAATTTACTTCACCAGGAACAGAGTACGCGAAAGATATTCTGGAAGACGATATGGGGTTTGCAGAGCGCTTTGTTTGGCCGATTCACACATGGAACACTACGTTCAAGCTGGAAGGCTGCGAAAGGAGAGACTGTGATAAAGAACCCGGATTGCCGTATCGTGAAGTAATTGGAGCATTGATGTACTTGGCGACAAGCACTCGCCCGGATCTTGCTTTTCCTGTTGGTTATTTGAGCCGTCATGTACAGCATCCGAACGCAGCACATGCAGGAGCACTAAAGAGAATTTTACGGTACTTAGTTGCAACTTCGGACCATGGCGTGTTCTTTAGGAACCAAGACAATGAAGCTGCAGAGAAGTTGGAAATCGACGGATACGTTGATGCTGATTGGGGCAATTGTCCGGACACGAGAAAAAGCGTAACTGGATATGTGATGATGATGGCGGGAGGACCGGTGACGTGGGCTGCGCGACGACAAACAATTGTGGCGCTAAGCACTGCAGAAGCAGAATATGCTGCGGCTTGTGAGGCGTGTCAAGAAGGAGCTTCTATTAAGAACATCTTGTCGGAGATTGTCGGTAAGAGCACTCTGTCATTTAAACTTGGAATTGACAACCAAGCAGCGATTTCACTAGCTACTCACCCCACGTACAGCAGAAAGACACGTCATATTGAATTACGTCTACACTACGTGAGAGATATGGTTCGACAGAAAGGTGTTAAACTATGGAACGTGAAAGGAGACGAAAATCCTGCGGACCTTCTGACGAAACCAATGGGGTTGACGCGGCTTGATAGGACAAAGACCATCATAGGTATGAAACCGAAGATCAGCAAGACTCGCCGTGAGACCGAAAGAGAGAAGTATCGTGAGAAAGTACTGTGTGGGAGCAGAGTGAAGAGAGATGAAGATTAGTTCCGAGAGAGCTATCTCGGAGGGCGGCGTGTTAAGATATTGGGTGATCTGTACGACTTAGTAAGCACAGCACGTACAGTCCCAGAAGGAGAAAGGTGGTCGAAGACTAAGGACAGAAAGTTTAGCTGTAAGGACTCAAGAGATCTGGCCACAGTTTGCCTTTTGCTTTTGAGAGAGAAGCATACTCAAGAAGAAACCGTAGTTGCGGTCGCGGTAGTAAGGGAAGTAACAAGATTTATTCGCTTTCTGCTACTGTCCAGAATACCAGCGCAATTACGTAACAGGTGGTCCCCTCGTGGTCCGGCCCTTCCGGGACAGACGAGTGGCTCGCTTCCACTCGGTTCCGACTAACCAAGTCAGATCACTTCCGAGGCTCCGCCGAGTTTGGTTCGGCTGAGCTCGTTCACAAACCTGTGCCCTCCACCAAAGGATGGACGACGGCGCGCGAGCGTTTTTTACAGGTCACCGAGCGCAGAGGCTGCTCGGCTAGAAGTGTTACGGCACCCGGGCTATCCGAAGTACCGGCCCCCTGAGTATGCGGGACTTTCTTTCGCGCGTAGCGAGACTTTGTCCTACCCGGACCGACCTAATCTCTTGGCGCTACCAATCAATACCCTACAAGCTATGCCTCTCGAGTATTGACGGCAGGCATAATCCAGCCCTATGCAGGGACTCACCGGAAAAGTGTACACGTGTCTAGGACTAGGAAAATTCTGCTCTGTTATCTTCTGGGAGCCCTTTCGGCTCCTCCTATTTAATCCTATGCTTCTTTTACAAATATCTAGTGAAATGTAGTCGTTTCGGATCTCTACCGACCCTTCAGCTGGGTTCAGGCGACCGTTGAGCTCAGCGGCTATCCGGATAGCATCATCCGCACAGATCGCCGAGTACTTACCGTGATCCTTTGTTTCTAAGCTCTGGGTTATCAGACCGAGCCGATTCTTGATCTAAAGTAGGTTGGCGTATGGTCGAATCTGGAAATCCCTACACCACACTCTACAGTTCAGATCTGCCTCGTCTACCCAACTGGGTTCGTCATATCCACGCCAATACACCAGAAATTCGCGGTAAATTCGTCCATATCTGGTTCGCTTCCCTGGCCTCATGTCGGAGATCTTCTCGACTTCGAACTCGTCGACTTCGAGATCCACATTCCAACTATCCTCCGGTAGGAGGACTTCGTCAAAATCCACCCGGTTGGATTCATCCACCGAAAGACGGATTTGCGGCCGGTCCGGATATTCCTTGAACAGCTTCAGCTTGGATACGTGTACCACAGGAAACAAGCGATATTCGGTACCTGCCGTTTCCAACTTCACAGCGTGTTCCCCTATCTTCTCTCTTACTCGGAACGGTCCGCGCCATAGATGGGCCAGTTTACGGGCGTATCCTTCCTTCTCTCGATCCAAATACAGCCACACCTGCGAACCAACTTGGATTTGATGTGGATGAGCGTCTTCGTTTTTTCGATCTGCTCGATCCCGTATCGCACTTCGTAACCGTTCGTTCACTTGGGATCTGGCTTGCCGGT
>NW_003303074.1:10567-13388 GCF_000142945.1 Phytophthora infestans T30-4 | reverse complement strand
GTTTGTGGGGCCGGGGATCCCGTTCGGTTCAGGGGGGTAGGGGTTTCGTTTACCAAGCTGCCACCCTTGCCTGTAACAAGGTTCGTTGCTGGCATTGGGTTGGTGGGTTAGGACTTAAGTGAGACATCCACTTTTCTTACACGCGGAATCCAAGTACGCAACCCACCTAAGCTCGCTTTTCTCCAAGTCCTCGAATCTTTTACCGTACAATGTAAGCATTCCCTTTCTGCAGTCGTTCACCATTAACACCGTTTGAGCCACGTACGCTTCGTCACCGGCTTCTGCCGCAAGACTGGCAAAGAGATCCGTCTTCTCCAAATGCTTTCGAATACCGGATAACACAGGGAGAACCAGCGGCATCGTAGGATAAGTTTGTCCACCTAGTGTTTCTGAGGCAACGGCAAACGGCCCCAGCAGAGCTCGCAAGCACTTTATAGTGAGCCATTCCTCGGCAGTTGGACGATATAATTTTCTTGCCACATCTTTGAACTCTCGGATACCTTCAGGATTTTTCAGGTACGTGAAAAACTTCACTAGAGCTCCTTCCAACTCTTTCATTCTTTGGAGCATTTGCCAGCAACTATTCCATCTTGTGGCGCAGTCGACAATAGGCTTCTTAACTTCGTGATCTTTGACGCTGAAATGTTCAATTTGAAGAGCATTTAATCGGTTACAGCCCTTTGCTGACTTTCTAAAGTACACAGCAAGCGTCCGGAAGCGCTGAACAATTTCACGTACCCTATCCATCTCATTACGGTGAACCAACTCAATTGTGTCGTTTAAGAACTGCTCCATGTCATCGATTGCAACTTCGCGGAACCCCTCGATTTGGTTCCTGTCATCCACAGTCAGTGAAGCTTCTTCCTCATGTTCCACAACTGGTTCACTGCTTTCGGCAGCAACTTCAGCAGCCCAATCTGGCTCATCGGCGACACCACTCGCCCGTTTCTTCTTAATCATTGCCCCTCCAACGACTAGGTGCAGGCAGTGTGCTAGGCATGACATGTGCTCGACATGTAATAGTTCACCAGCAGCAACCATGTTTGTGCCTCCATCTCTCAAAAACCGGACACAGTAGAGCTTAGACAACTGCCATTCCTCCATAATTTGTTCAATCGCGTCTGCAATGGCTGGTCCATCATGAATGCCGGCCAGCTCTTTAACTTCCAGAGTCCAATTCTGAGGGCAAAATTCATCGTCCACGTAATGTATAGTCAACGAAATGTAGCTTTTCGTGTTTCTGGAAGTCCAAATATCACAGGTCATTGAAAAATACCAACATCCCTTCACAATGGCATGTCGTACTCGTTTTCGATACTCCACAGCCAAAGCCACTATTTGTTGTGCGATCTTAGTTCGCTCAGGAAGCCTTATTTTGATTCCACAAATATCTTCGGTAATGTATCGAATAAATACGACAAATCCAGCATCTTCCACAATCTTCATCGGCCGAAAGTGCCGTGCGATCCACTTAGCAAGAAGAAGATTTACGCGTTTCTGTTGCTCCGCTGAAATGGTACGCAACTGCCTTTTTCCATTATGAAGAGGAGCTTGGCCTGTGCTCTGATTTCGCTGCTGTTGTACACCTTTAGCTCTTCAGAATGGTAGATTTCCATATGCTGCGGCAACTTCGACTGACCAACACGAAACTTAACTTTTGCACTGCAAAGTAAACAATACGCGAGCTCGGCATGATCGTTATTCAAATCATTACGCTCAATTTGTCTGCACGCCTCGCTTCGAATGAGCCGAGCGAAATGCCAAACATCTCTCCTCTTCTGACGCTTCGTAGTAAAGAGCACTAATCCCGATTCACTTTCAGCACGCTGTTGCAGTACCTGGACGTCAATGACGGCACCTTCGTTTTCGAGAACAGGAGGGCGGATGCATGGGTGCTGGGGTTGCTGTGGCGACTGGTATTGCCAGAATTGTTCCTGTGTCTGATGCTGCCAGTGCTGCGTCTGTGACTGTCGGTCTTGCCAGAATTGCTGTGGATGCTGGGTGAGCCGCTCCTGCACCTGTGGCTGGTGTGCTTGCCAGAGATGGAGAGGTTGCGCTTGCCAGAGCTGCTGTGGCCGCGGTTGCAGCGAGAGCTGTTGCTGGGACTGGTGCGATTGTCGAGAGAACGACCTCGATGGTTGAGCCGGGACGGAAGCTGGCACTGCAGTAGGCACTTCGTCATCGTAAGAAAGCACACGCCGAGGCGCTGGCGTACGGAGAGGACGTGGCGTGTGATGGCCGCGCGACTCGCGCCGCGAGTGCTGCTGTGCCTCCATAGGTATCGGAAAATGATGATCGCCTTCTCAGATAACACACAGCACGAACAAAACACTTGAATAAAGTATGTGCATAGTTTAACGCCGATGTACCATTGAGGATGTAGAAGGTAGTTGAAGTAGGTTTGAAGGGATTCAGATACCTTTCAGGGGTACCTCCGGATGCAGAGGTAACGGGAGGTTCACAAAGGTTCAGCGCCTGAACCTTCACACCACTATCAGCTATTAATACAGACAACGACGGTATCCGCCACCATCTGAGTGCCATCCTTCATAGTAACGTTAGTACTTTTTTATTATCGCGACAGTAATCCGCCAGAATACATAGATATATCAATTTATGAATAAAAACAAAATTAAGGTGGCACATTTTAATTGGCATTACACTTCGAGCATTTAAATAGCATTACTAAAGTCTTTCACAATAATTTTGGCAAGCCTAATAGCACTATGCAATATGTGTTACTGCTTTATTAATACATGTTTCTGCAAAAGGGTTTGAGCTCTGAACTTCAGGTGCTCATGGCGGATTTGTATAATATGGC
>NW_003303074.1:5645-8504 GCF_000142945.1 Phytophthora infestans T30-4 | reverse complement strand
AGTCTAATGTCGCACCCCCTTCAGAGATGAGCGAGCCATCGTACGACGACGCTGATTGGTTTCCCGTGCGAGAAAATATCTCTGACAAAACAAATATCGATCGGTGTAACAGCATGACTTCTAGTCAGAATAGTACCGTGAATGATGCCGGCTACGACCAGGAGAATGTGAGCCCAAACGCTCAGAAGAGTGCGGCATACCGACCACTAAATTTGATAAACACCACAGAACAGGATCACACTTCTCAACAGCCACGATAGCGAAGCCAACTGCAAAGAAGTCCACTCCGGCAACGAAGACTTTCAAAAGCGCCGCAAAAACGAAGGCAACCACGGCTGCAGAGACAAAAGGAGTCGACAAAGCCATGTGCTACAAGCGCAAGGACTTCGGTAGCGCTTACACAGAGGCATCCAAGAAGCGCCAAGCCTTTAACGAGAAGAAACTTAAGGTGCAGATGCAATGGAAAGAGAAAATGCTGCTGGAGGAGCGTCTTGAAAAAAAATATGAGCGAGAAGCACGAGTGAAGGAGTTGGAAAAACAAACTGAAATTCAGCAAGTTCAATCCCGACAGACCATGGCTCTTGAGCTTCTCAAAACTGGAAAATCACTCGATGAAGTGCAGACGATTGTTGCAGCTTTCTTTCCTGACACAACTTCAACAAACAAGACCAATGCTACAGCCTCCCGAAACGACTGAAAGGAACCCTGCGTTTTCATTCTTCCAGCAGTGTTAGCATCCGGAATACCAAAGAGCTAGCACTTAATAAATTCCTAAAACTCGGCGCTTAATCATTTCCCGTTTGTTTTCAGCATTTCGTGATGCTGGCGGTGTGTCAATGCAACACCCATCGTCATCTTCATCGTCACTTTCACCTTCAGCAGCGGAAAAGTCCTCGCGATCCTCCTCTGTCCATGGGTCCTTCATTTGCAGTGTAACGTTGTGAAGCAGTACTTGTCGGGGTCGTGTATCTTGTGAAAGCCGACGTAGGAATTTAGACGTAATAGATGAGTAAAATGTACTTGTTTCTTTTTTTTTCTTGAGCACTTCTCTTAAAAGAAGGAAATTCACAACTGAGGGCTCCCTTACCAGCCCTCTACTTACCAAAGTACCTCCTACCAGCGCATGTACCTCTGGTCGTTGTTTGTGAGCGGCGTCAACGTACCACTGTCTGAACCTCTTCGTTCCATTTTAGACTAGGGACGAGGTAGTTGACGACAGAGAACGGGACTGATCGGGCCTGACACTCTTCTTACGCCGCTTGCTGAATTGCCGAAGGCAGTCGTCCAGAATAGCGAATCCTTCCTTTAGCCAAAGACCGTGACGTGGGACGGTTCAGTTAGCTTATCTTCAAACTCAAACCATATTTGATGTTAAGCTTGTATGGTTGCTTGCAAACCTTAAATTTATTTATCATTTCCTGTATTATACAGGATAATCATTTTCTGTAATCCGTGGAGCTGCTAAGGAAAAGTACATCCGCTATAAAGTCTACTATTGCTGCTGGGGAAAAGCTAGAAAAGAAAACGATAATTCGTAGTTTCGAAAAGGGTATCCGGAAGTAACCGTCTGAATATAATCCCCCGTTTTTCTTTCAGATGTTGCTGCTTTTGTTTTTTAGAGCGCGTTAGAAGCCTATCAAATGAGGCGTCTGATTTTTGTGTGGGACTCTGTGGTGCTTCTTTTACTATGGCTGGATGTGGTGTCGGATTTCTCCGTCGCTGTCTGTATACAGGCAGGTATCCCTTAGTTTAGCAAATAATACTGTATTCAAGGCAATGTAGCAGAATAAGTCGGCGTACAAAGTGTTAATCCTGTGCCAAAAACCGACATTTACGCTTAATAGAAAGAGCTGAAACTAAAGCTTTAAATTTTCATTCTGACATCTCTTATTTAAGCGAGAACAATTTTCTTGCGAAAGCACAAATCTTAATTTTTTTTTGCAATGATCACTTTGTAAGGCATTGTGCGCTCTATTTGAAATCGCACCTCGAAGAACTGTGTTAGGGGACCCCACAAAAGCTTGCGCCTTCGTCATTGTCATGCTGCAACATTAAAATCCGAACAAGTAAACTTAGGCTCCGAGTAACATAAATCAGAAGCTGCAGAAATGTACCGTATTTGAGATCTCCTACTTCAGAGTGATCTCCTAATTCAGACTGCCCTCCAACCAATCACATATCGAGAATGGAACAGCGCACAAGTCTAGATCTCCTAATTCAGAGTACAAAAAACATGCTAAACTGAAACTTCCCACCAACACGTTTGCGTGCCAGCCGGCTGATATTTCGTGGAACAAGCCATGAAAAGACAAAATGCGGAAAATTGGGTGGAGAACATGTTGAAACAACTACGCGCTTCAACTTCGATGCTTCCGTTTAAGATAAAAGCACCTACACGGCAGCAATTAATAGGTTGGACGAAGAATTCGTGGAATTCGCTGTCTCGCAAAACGGTTAGAAGCGGATTTGAGAAAGCAAAAATGGTATCCATTGAGCCTACTGAAAACTTAGAGGCTGGAACGGAGCTTTCCGACAGTGAACCTGATTGTGAGCTGCTACGACGGCTGCTGGAAGAAGTGCCCGTAGTGCGCCATGCTGTGGATACGCGTCACGACATAGAAAACTTCGTAGTTCCCGAAGAAGAACTTGATATTAATAACTAAATTGTTTTGTTTAAATAAAACGTGATAGAGATGCGTCGGTACGTGTACAGATCTTGTGTATTTTGCAACAATACAACTTCAAAAATATTGGGTCTGAAGTAGGAGATCTCAAATACGGTAGTACCTTCAAGAAGTGGCAGGTCGTTTCAAGAGAGGTGAGTTCGAAGATCCTTCCCGAGCGGTGGGCGAGCCCGAT
>NW_003303074.1:0-4377 GCF_000142945.1 Phytophthora infestans T30-4 | reverse complement strand
CTCCTTTATCTCTTGATCCCTATTAAGCTACAGAAAGCTTAAAACCAAAGAAGTTGTGATCGCTCAAAAATATTATCTCCATTTATGGCCCCTCGAAATGACGATACATTTAGGAGTGTTGTGAGCTCAATATTTTTTTCGATTTTAAAGATTCAACTGTTATTTAAAAGCCCTTGTTAAAAGCAATGAAGGCTGTGGATGTGTTGATTGTCAATATGGATGACGACGAGTTCATACTTGGCAATGATGTACTAAGAATGCTTGGGATTGATGTGGAGCGTCAACTGGAGCAACTAGCTGACCTAAATGTGGATGAAACAAGTGGCGATCCTGTTGAACTGGAAGCCGACGAATCTCCGGTCCGAATTGGAGAACCTCAATCTGAGAATGAGGACGTATTTGCTGCAGTTGAACGGTTGGTTGAGCAAGCAGTCGAGAACGGATTCCCAGCAGACAAGCTCGATCAACTTCGTACTATCATCCATGCCTACGATGTAAGGCGTTTGACTCTGCAGGATGACCCACCAGCACGTGTTCCACCTCTGGAGATACGACTACGGGAAGGGGCTCGTCCAACAAGGTGTAAGCCTCGACGGTATCCCCCTCACATTCGCAAATTTCTTCACGATTTCAACTCTCGTTTGGTAAAACTAGGACTCGTTTACGAGAATTCGG
Organism: Phytophthora infestans T30-4; assembly: GCF_000142945.1. Classification (NCBI taxonomy): domain Eukaryota; phylum Oomycota; class Peronosporomycetes; order Peronosporales; family Peronosporaceae; genus Phytophthora; species Phytophthora infestans. The sequence continues at coordinate 3,702 of NW_003303074.1, read as the reverse complement.
AAAGTCGATGGGCGAGTCCCGTTCTCCCTGTCAAGAAGTCAGCGGACCTTATGGATCTTCGGCAAACCACAGACTATCGTGAGTTGAACGCATTGACTGAAGTCATGGCAGCAGTTATGCCGATTTTATCCGTGGTGATGGAGAACGCGAAGGGAATGAAACATTTCGGACTCTTTGATTTTTTGAAGGGCTTTTGGCAGCTTCCGTTGGCTCTAATGTGTCAAGAATTGCTTTCATACATGACCGATGAGAAGGTTTTTACCCCTCGCAGAGTGCCTCAGGGTAGTAGTGATGCTGCGATATTCTTTCAGAAGACCATGGAGAATTGCTTTGCCAGTCTACTGTACGACCATTTACTGATTTGGATCGACGACTTACTCCTTTATGCCAAGGATATTGATGTATATTTGGACAAGTTGGAAGAAATGCTGTCACTAATGGACCACTTTGGCTTAAAGCTGAGTGCAAAGAAAACGAGCTTGTACCAGACTGAGGTCAAGTGGTGCGGCAGGATCATAAGTGGTGAAGGCATCAGACATGACCCAAACCGAATTGACTCGCTACGTGCTTTGCCATACCCACGTACTGCCGGAGAGCTTCAGCAATTTGTCTGTGCGGTCAATTGGATGCGTCAAAGCATTATTGATTTTGCAAGGCAGATTGCCCCTTTACAACAAAAACTTGACGCGGCTTTCACGAAAACCAAGAGGACCAAGAGGGCGGCTGCTGGCATTAACATTGAGCTGAGCAGTGATGAACGAGTGGCATTTGACCGGATTAAGGATTCGCTCGCCAAAGCTGCTACTCTCGATTTTCCTGATGACAACGCTACCACATGTCTCTTCACGGATGCCTCGAACGTTGGATACGCCGCTATTGTGACTCAAGTTGTGGACTTCGACCCTCAGAAGCCTGCTACAGAGCAACAACATCGGCTCATTCACTGCACAAGTGGAACGTTTGCCGGAAGCCAGCTAAACTGGACTGTCATCGAGAAAGAGGCATTCCCCATTATCGTTGCCTGTGATAAACTGGATTACTTGCTACTAGGCCAAAATTCTTTCGGATGTATTATGATCATCGTAACCTGATTCACATCTTCGCACCGGACGTTTCGATCAAGAAACATATTAAAGGGAAACTTTTACGATGGTCCATGAAGCTAATGAACTACAAGTATGTAGTGGAGCATGTACCCGGATCTGATAATGTATGGGCCGATATGATTTCCCGCTGGGCTGGTAACCATTTGCCAACTGTGAAACGACTGAAGGTTGCTCGGGCTCGCCCAAACCAAAAGACTGAGACTGTGTCTGCTTTGCGCCCTCTGGATGATGATCGTTTTGTGTGGCCTACACTGGTGGAACTCAGGGAAATACAAGCCAAACACTCGGCTCCTGTTCACGCTAATTGAACTGATGATGGTCTCGTGACCCTGGAGGACAAGCTGTGGATCCCATATGAAGAAAACGAGTTACTTCAGCGGCTGTGCATCATTGCGCACTGTGGCGCTCAAGGGCACCGCGGCCAACAAGCCATGATTGCACACCTGGGACGGCTTTTCGCTATCGAGCACCTCTCAGATGTGGTCGCAAATTTCGCTAAGAAGTGTCTGCTTTGTCTGCATTCAAGAGGGGGAAGGATTATCCCACGTCCGTGGAGCGAGGTGATTGAGTGTCGTACACGTAATGGTGTTCTTCAGTTTGACTTTCTTTACATGGGTGAAAGCTTTGGAGGCAGCAAATATATTTTGGTTATGAAGTATCACGCCACACATTACCGCGAATTGGTTGTTGCAGACTCAGCCGAAAGTAGTGTTGTGGCTGAAGCTTTACTGGATTGGCACTCACGATTCGGTGTCCCTCCTGAGTGGGTGTCTGATTGTGGAACCCATTTCAAGAACGAGATTGTCGCCGAGCTGAGTCGCCGTCTCCGGTCGAAGCAGTCATTCACACTTGCGTATAGTCCGTGGGCTAACGGATCAGTTGAACGTGTGAGCCGGGATGTACTACAAGTGGTGAGAGTAATGATTTTAACATACAAAATTGGATACAAAGACTGGGTCTACTTGGTTCCGGTGGTGCAAGCCAATTTGAACCATACAGCACTCCCATCTCTTGGGAATCGAGCGCCAGTCGAGCTGCTCACTGGACTGCCACGGCCTACACCCCTCTGTGAATTTTATCTACCAGTGAAAAACAAGTTACAGCAGATTCCACAGAGCGAGCAGATAGACGACTACCTAAATCGGTTGAGAAGCAGCTTACAGAAGATGCATGAGGTGGTTGAAGACAAGAGACTGAAGAAAAGACTTGAACAAGAAGCGCGAACGAGGAGAGAATCTCGTAAGCTTTCACGTTGGAGATTACGTCTTGCGATCCTGAACGGATGAGAAACGTGGAAACGAACTCCAAGTGAATTGGGTTGGACCGTATCGAGTGACTCGGGCCGATTCCCACTCCTTTCGTGTAGAGCACCTGATTACAGGAGAAGAACATGATGTGCACCCTATACGGTTAAAGATGTACGCAGACGACAGCTTAAATGTCACGGATGAGCTATTAGAACACGTAGCTGCTCAAGGAATCATCTTAGCAGTTAATGAGCTGAAGGGCCACAAGTGGAATAATGCTACAAAGGACTTTGATATTTTAGTAAGCTGGAAGGGCCTACAGTCGATCGAAGACTCTTACGAACCAATGCAAGTTTTGAATAAGGACATCAAGATTTTATTGAAGAGATATGTGGACACTGCTGAAGACCCTCGTCTCACGGATCACTGGAAGAAGATAGATCGTGAGAACGGCAGCTACACCTCCTGAATCAGCGAAGGGCAAGAAGCCTCGTGGCCGCCCTCGCGGCAGAAAGAAACAAAGTCACCCCGATGGAGAAACCGTCCGGCGTGACAGCGACGACGCGGATGAGGTACAACCTCGAAGTGTCCAGCAAACAGTTCAGTGTACTTTGGATGAGGACAGCCAAGAGCACACCGGTGCCGAGGACCAAGATCCTCAGCTTCCTCTAGGTCGTCGAACTCGATCAATGATGACAGCCACCGTGGGCCAAGTTCTGCGTGTCCGCAGTCAGCAGAGATCTCGAGCACCCAGTCAGCGCCTCAAGAAACCAGTCCGGTTGTAAGCGTCAGACGCTTGCCAGCCGTTGGTCATGTGCTCTGGGTGATATCGCCACAACCTTCGCAAGTCGAGCGGAGGGGTAGTGGGGAAACCAAGCTTCGGAAGCTGTGTAGTGAATCCTAGGTATTTCACCTTGGTTTCCCTCATAGTTCAACGGAGACGACCCAAGGGCGCCTGGCAGCTTTGCCATCTTCAGGCGATGGGTCTGCGTGTCTTCCCAGTCGGGCTAGTAAGGTCCGACCCAGGTTTTATATTAGGAACCAGGCCAACTACATATCATCTTTCTTATAACTTTCCCAGCGAACTTTCTGAGGGACGCCTTAGAAAGAAGCTGATAATTGAGCTCGATCTGGTTACCATCAGACTCGAGACTCATTCTACAATTTACCCGATACAATACACTTAGCTATAAGTTCCAGCGGGGTGGCTCCCGCTTTGTCGAGTGTTGATTGGTTTTTCGCCCGGGATTTACTACACTTGGATACCACCGACATCTTCAAAGCGCTTTCCATAGGAGATCACTCTAAAGCGGAGGATGTCCTAATGAACCCCTACTGGAATACGTGGA
>NW_003303073.1:7569-10453 GCF_000142945.1 Phytophthora infestans T30-4 | reverse complement strand
TTAATCCACTCCTACTTACCCCCCACAACTTAATCAATACCTGTTTTCTGGCTCCCGTAACGTCCGCCCGATTCTCTGGTGGCTGTTCCAGAGGATACAGGCATCGCGCAGTACTTGGTGAACCCGGCCTCCGAGTATTCATTGCAAGATTGGTGCGAATTCCGAAATGTCAAGACAGCGGCAGAACGAAGAAGCGGAACAAAAGTCAACAACCCAATATGTCGACTGCCCACGCATTTAATATTGCGAACGACGACTCGGCAGGTGGCCCAGAGATGGGAAACCAGGATGGGAAGGAGATGGACCAAGTACCGACTGTTGAAATCGAAACGGATGGCAATGTTGAGTAAAGGGAAGAATCCATAGCGGCGTTGGACGGAACATACATCTCGGTTGGTCTGGAGTGTTAAACAACCGAGGGAATGAAGCAACGGAGAGATACGAGAAATGATTTCTACGAACACCCAGCTAACAACATTGGCTTGGACGACTACGCGAAGGAGCTGGCATTCCTGCCGGATCTGACCGAAGAGATCAACACGACAATTGACTACACTGCGCCTAATGTTGCTGATCCTGAGCTGTCGACTGAGCGCCGAGAACGTCTAGTCGCGACGCTAAAGAACCACGAGCACATCCTAATTGCTAGTGGTAACGCACTGCCGCCGCCAGCCTACGGAGCGGTATGCGATATCGACACACAGGGGCACGCCCCAATTAAACAGCGTGCCCGACGCGTGCCGCTGCGATTTCTCGGCAAACTGTACGAGCTGCTGCGCGCTTTATTGCGTGCAGGACTGATCGTCTTTTCAGACAGTCCATGGGCATCGCCGATCGTGATTGTGATGAAAAAGAACGGGCTGGACATCCGGCTCTGCATTGATTACAAGATGGTGAATGCTATCACCGCGATCATGGAATATGCAATGCCGCTAGTCGACGACCTTTTAACAGATCTCGAGCGCTACCTATGGTTCTGCTCGCTGGATGCAGCAAGCGGCTTCTGGGCTGTCATGATGACCTTGCGAGCGCGTAAAGTATCGGCGTTCGTCTGCGCACTCGGACATTTCGAGTGGTTACGCATGCCCTTCGGGCTAAAGAGCGCGCCGATGATCTATCAGCGTATGATTGACAACGCACTCTGGGGGTTCGTTCAGCCTAAAGGAGGTTGGTTTGAATACTCGGAGAAGATGCGTTTAGCTGAAGAACAGGCCAAGGAACGTCGTGGGCCAAGCGCCGAGGGTTCGTTTCAAACGAATTTCGCAAGCACCGGTAGAAACCGACCCTGTACTACAACTCGTCAACAGCCCCGTCGCTGACATGTTTACGAACGGGGAGCCAGACGAATCATCGCTGGTACCTGTATTTGGTCGACGGTCGTTTGTGGATGACATTTGCTTCGGTGGCGAGGATTTCGACAGCTGCCTGGCGACGCTGGACCGATTGCTAGCAAGATTCGCACAGTGTCGGATCAGCATTAGCTTCACCAAGAGCATCTTTTGCCAACCCAAGGTGGACTTTCTGTCGCATAAAATTTCGCCAGAAGGTATCAGAGCTGACCCCAAGAAGCTTGCGGCCATCACCGAGCTTTCGTTTCCAACGAGCAAGAAGAGCATGCAGTCGTTTCTTGGAGCGGTTAATTACTACAGCCGCTTCATTCAAGACTTCGCGGTCTACGGTGCGGCGCTGTACCAGCTCAAGGATGAAGACTTTGTCGTTGAAGGTGGCCTTTCTGTGGCACGTCATTCCTTCGAAAGATTGAAGACGAGTGTTTCACATTCACCCATCCTCAGGCACTTCGATCGGTCGAAAGAAGTTCACGTCATGCTCTTTGCGAATGAATGGGCGTTGAGCACTACGCTAATGCAAGAACATGACCTCAAGTTACACCCCGTACGGTTCCTCGGTCGGGTGCTCAAGGAGGCCGAGATGAACTACCATCCTGCTGAGAAGGAAGTTTTGGCGTTACTTCTGCTGTTGAAGATCGGTTATGTCCAGCTGGCAGGAAAGACGCTACATGTCTATACCCGATTCTCGACGTTAGAGTAGGAGCATAAAGCGAAGTCTCTCTTTGGACGTGCGGTCCGATTCGCAGTGCTGCTTTTGCAGTGGCACTTGAAGGTACAGCGCGTGAAGGAGAAAGATCCGAAGAAGCTTGCGGCCATTACCGAGCTTTCGTTTCCAACGAGTAAAAAGGGCATGCAGTCGTTTCTTGGAGCGGTTAATTACTACAGCCGCTTCATTCAAGACTTCGCGGTCCACAGTGCGGCGCTGTACCAGCTTAAGGATGAAGACTTTGCTGTAGAAGGTGACCTTTCGGTGGCACATCGTTCCTTCGAAAATTGAAGGCGAGTGTTTCACATTCAACCATCCTCAGGTACTTCGATCGGTCGAAGGCAGTTCATGTCATGCTCTTCGCGAATGAATGAGCGTTGAGCACGACACTTATACAAGAACACGAAGGCAAGTTGCACCCCGTACGATTCCTCGGCCGTGTGCTTAAGGGATCCGAGATGAATTACCATCCTGCTGAGAAGGAGGTTTTGGCGTTACTTTTGCTGTTGAAGATCTGTTATGTCCAGCTGGCAGGAAAGACGCTACATGTCTATACCCGATTCTCGACGTTAGAGTAGGAGCATAAAGCGAAGTCTCTCTTTGGACGTGCGGTCCGATTCGCAGTGCTGCTTTTGCAGTGGCACTTGAAGGTACAGCGCGTGAAGGAGAAAGATCCGAAGAAGCTTGCGGCCATTACCGAGCTTTCGTTTCCAACGAGTAAAAAGGGCATGCAGTCGTTTCTTGGAGCGGTTAATTACTACAGCCGCTTCATTCAAGACTTCGCGGTCCACAGTGCGGCGCTGTACCAGCTTAAGGATGAAGACTTTGC
>NW_003303073.1:0-7148 GCF_000142945.1 Phytophthora infestans T30-4 | reverse complement strand
GAGGTGGGAATTGCGAATCTAGCGATGGAAGTGATAGCTGTATAATACATTGGCCAGATCCTACAATTCTAGTGAGCTTTTTTTTACTTGTACAGATCCGACAGGTTAACCGGATTTACTACTTGGTCGGTTACACCCTAGAGGCTCTCAACTCTCAAGATCCCGTCACAGGAGGCGGCAAGTACAACGCAAAGGAAAACGCAAAGGCAAGGGAACACACCCGCAAGGCAACCCTACGGCCAGATCCACGATTTAGGCCCCGGATCCATAAGCTCGAATATTTGCTTAGGATTCGGAACTATCTACGGACGCAGAGTGAAGATTTTCCACTGCTGCTCCACCCCATCCCCACGTCTCGCCAAGACACTCAAGCTTCACCATTTGAGCTCTTCGGAAGTTACCGAGAGAGCAGATCCCGCCCTACCGACGGGTACACAAGGTGAGGAAAGTTCAGCAGAACACGGATCATCGGGGGACCCCCTCCGTTAGTCGGTGTCTGGGCGCAGTTGGTAAGTTGGGATCCAGCAATCTCGCAGATTTTGCTGATCCCGCTACACCACAAAGGTGCTGCGCGTGAAGGAGAAAGATGTCGCCTTCGCACAGCTCCTGCAGTCAAGCATCACGAGCTTCGTCGACCTGGAAGACTCGCTCGCGCCGGTGGCACCTCCAAACAAGGGTTCCCCGACTATTCGAATGGACCCCGCGTTGCTGTACGCCAGGCTTTCCCGTAACTACAGCGGATTCGTCATATCTTTTGCCGGATCAACGAAGACAGAGAAGTACGGTGGCGACGGGAGTTGTTCATGGGTGCTGTGGAGTCTTCCTGAGTGGACGATAGTGATTGCTGCAAACGCTTCCACCATGGTGAATGAGGCAGAGTATACAGGAATGATAAACGGTGTCAAGGCTGCTATTGCGCACGGTGCCGAGGATTTAGTCATCGTTGGTGACTCAAGGCTCGCGCTTCAACAATCACTAGGGGTGATCGCATGCAGGAAGGAAACTTTGCTAGCGCTGCTGAATACTCACAAGGAACTCACGGCCAAGCTTCGATCAGCTAAATATCTCCACGTTGTACAAGAATACAACGCTGCCGCGGATTCGTTAGCCACTGAAGCGCTGGAATCAAAAGTCAGTCGTGTCATCTTGGCTGAAACTCGCAAGTCGGAATTGGCGTCGCTGAATCGCATCCAGGAAATGATATACGAACCGGATGAAGACTCGGTAGATGTTTCGTGACGTGGAACAGAGCGTCAAGTACATGTACTGTCAGGCAGCGAGTCTTCAAAGTGGAAAACTTTTACAAATTTCGTGGTTGATTACAGCTCACCAGTGTACGATTTTGGTAATATTGCAGTGGTGACTAGGCGACAGACGAAAGCCAAGAAACGCGTCAGGTTTGCAGATGAACACTCGGAGGAGGTCTCAAAAGCTCAATAACAGCATGAAGAACGACGAGAGACGTCCACCGAAGATTCAATCGGCGAAGATTTGCCAGACCATCCTCACAAGACTGTACCAGCGGCATTCCCCGATGCGGAAGATGTTGACCCGGTAGCGATACAGCGGGAACGACGCAGACGGGTACTGGTGGCACAAGACGAAGAGCAGAAGTGGTTTAACATCAAGAAGGTGCTTTAGGGCCAAGCACAAGAGCTGAGTTACAAAGAAGCTTGAGATGCCTGGAAGTACGCTGACCGGTTCGTGTTATCAGAAGACGGCGTGCTTCACTATCTTGGATTGAATCGTCGGTACGACCACGGTTGGTAAGAGGAGACCAAGCTGCGGCTTGTGGTACCGACAACGATGATTCAAGAGGTCTTGCAGAACTGTCACGACTCGCTGGAAGGAGGACACCAAGGTGTGGTGAGAACGTTCCATCGCGTTAAGTCCGATTATTATTGGATCGGCTTGTACGCTGACGTGGAGAAGCATGTGAAGTCATGTCTAGATTGCAGCTCGAGTAAAAGCCGTCCGCAGCTTCGTGGATACTCACCCGGCAACGTTCTAGCCGAACGACCTTTCCAGATCGTCTCGATGGATTTTGTGATCCCACTACCGAAATCTCGCAGGGGCAACACGGCGTTGCTCCTATTTCAGTGCTCGTTTACGGGATTCGTTATTGCCAAGGCTATGTCGGATACGACTGCACTGAGTGTTGCCCAAGTGTTTGAAGAATGTGTGTACCGACGGTTCAGAGCCCCGTCACTGATAAGGCACGACCGTGACCCACGCTTCATGAGCGAGGTGTTCCAAGCATTTGCAGAGATGATGCAGTCAAGATCAAGAGCGACTTTGAGCTATCGGCCACAGGCTAATGGACAGCAGGAACGCTCGGTGAAGTCGGTGATGGGTTCCGTACGGGTGTACGCGGAAGACCCTCTACAGCAAGATTGGGACGAAATCGCGGAGAAGCTGGTATTTGCTATTAATACTTCTCAAGACACTACGAGGAAGGAAACGCCGTTCTACCTCGTTCACGGTTGGGATGCTCAGTCGACGTTGAGGGCAATGTCGTCATCACTCAAACGAGGACTCGGCAAGCAGTCTGACGCACTGGCGTGGCGGCGTGAGATCAATCGACAACATGAGGTCGCCCTCACTATGGCCAAAGACTATCAGGCTGTAGAAAAGGAGCGAAGGGCTAAAAACATAATGATGCCCTGAGTCGACTGGAAAAAGCCGCTGTACCTCAACCAAGTGGAAACGAACACTCGGCGGACCCTCCAGAAGTTTCGGAAGAGATGGAAGATCCTGCAAGAGCTCCACCGAGATCTCTTTTTGAGATTGGGAGCCGGGCGTGGTTGTACATGGAACGCCTCAAACCAAGCTTGACGAAGAAATTAGCTCACAGGTGGCACGGACCTTTTCGTATCAAGCGCAAGGTGGAAGAGTTTGCGTACGAGCTGGAACTGCCTGACCGAAGTGGGTATCGCTTTTACCCAGTAGTGCATGTGGCGAGACTAAGGCTGTCAACGAGTTCAACAGTCGACCGAACACTCGGTTGGTACTAGACGCGACTAATGAAGCAAGACTCGACTTTGATGAGGAACTATTGCCTGAGGACAGCTGGGAACCAGATCAAGTTGCCGGTTAATATGAAGTCGAGGCCATCCTCGACGACAGAACACCACTGTCGACAAACACGGAGCGTGCTGTACGAGTTCAAAGTCAAGTGGGTGGGTTATGAAGATCCAACGTGGGAACCAGCATCCAACCTGTCATGTGGAGGTCTGCTGTACGACTATTTGCGAGCCAAGAAGAGCGAGAATCGGCTGCAGATGGCGCAAGTGGTGGACGAAGACTAGTGAGACTGGATCACGTGTGAACTGTCCACAGGGCGATGCAGCCTGTGGTAACAGACGAAAAACGTTACTGCAACAACAAATTGTATATGCATTTGAAGAACAACATGAACATGATTACGCTGTGGAAGTGGATTAAGAATAAGAAAACATGAATGCCGACCGGGGAGCGACCACTGAAAACGAAGTCACGCGGGACACCTCAACAGTTAGCTGAGATGCTGGAGAACGTCGGGGAACGTGCAGCGAGGATTCAAATCGATTCCAAGTGCCTGGCCGCGGTGGCCAAGAGTGCCAACGAAGTCGAGTCACCACTCTCCCTCTCCTCTTCATCAGGAACCTGAGCCTCGGCAGCTGGAGTTGAAGCCGCACCCTGCGAATCCTCGGTACCAGCTTCAACAGGAGCAGCAGCCAGAGCGGGACGTGGAGTACCCGGTGGCGAGTCAAACAACGATCGCCAGGTCGGAATAAGCTCGGTTGAATCGAGAGACGGGTCAACGATCACGCTTCGGTACACATCCACGAAACGCGTACCACGAGGATTGAAGAACTCCGGATTACGCTGGCACGGGAAGTACGTGGTGTTGTACGGGTGCTGATGCGGTGATCTCATCCATCCAGTACGCCAGGGCTGCCGAGCGTCGAGAGCCGGAACTTCGGAAAGCCAGTCAGATGTCCGAGGTGCGAACGACAAGTTTTCAATGGGGTACCACGGCTTCGACGGCTCCAAAAGCAGTTCGGGACGAATGAACGGCACGCCGGAAGCACTAGAGGAAACCGAGTCACGACTCCACGCCATGTACTGCTCACGGTACTTGTTACGAAGACGATCGGCACGACGATCGCGCTCGCTGAAGAGTTTCTTCAGCAGAGCTCTCAGTTCCTTCAAACGTTCCTTGTCATGGTCAACCTTTTTAGCTTCTTAAGCGAGACCTCGTTGAATACCAGCCAACGGAAGCCAGTGGAGACGCTCCCACAACGCGAACCCGATGTCACCTTGCTTACCGCCGTCACCCCGAAGGTTCGCCCAGATCATCTTGAGACGGGTCTCAATCGGAGCACGCTTGGAGATGGGGACGCTTGAATGGAAGTCGACAGTGTCGAAGAGACAGGCTTGAAGAGGATAGAGCTGCCGAAGTTGCTGGTATGGGTGATCAGGATGCGAAAAATCAAAGTACGCTTGGAGACCCTCCAACGTTGTACGCACGGTCACCTCACCAGCTGGTTCGGGAAGGGTTAAGCTCAAGAGTCGCTCGAAACACTTCTTGGCGCCTGCGTCAGTAAACTCCATGTCCACGTACGGAAGAACCCACGGTGGCAAGGTGGACAAAGCCAGGTCGACCACCAGACAACACTCGTTGAGGCAACGGCTCAACCGACGGTGCACCACCACGACGCGGAACCGAAGTGTAGGTGGCCGTGATCATGCGCCCAGGTCCAGCATCGAGAGTCTAAATAGGCGGACGAGGAGACACCGGAACAAGAGGAGAAGATGCTGGTGCTGGGTGACTTGCCGGTGGCGAAGGAGGCGGACCGGCAACTATGATTGGAGAAGTCATCATCGGCGAAGGATTTGGCCGAGGTGGAGTCGGAGGACGAGCTGGGCCAAGATTGCTCCAATTTCTCTTGGAATCTTCAATATCTTCGTCATCGAGTGTGCTTGAATGATCGGTAGGTGGCGAAACATCACCTCCACCACTGGGAGCATCAGGAGAATCATCCACCGAAGGTTCATTATCATCCACGTCATCTCCACGATCGTCATCAGCATGTCCATCGTCATCAATCTCCATCGAAAAGTCGGGCGAAGACACGCTTGGTACGACAGCCGTCGGAACAGTCGGAGCCGGCTTTGAAGACACGGAGGCTAGTGGAACAGCTTCAACAGGGGTAGACCCTGCTGTAGAAACCACTCCCGAGACTTCAACTGTCTTGGACGTCGCGGCAGACGCCGAAGCAGACTTGCCTTGTGGGACAATTTGGTCCGACTCTTCACCTTCATCACTCGAGCCGAACATGAGTCGCATTTGCTCGGCTTCGCGCAGAGCTTCTTCAGCAGCACGTATGTCGGCTGGAGAAGGAGAAATCGTTGAAGCTGGTGGCTTGGCCACATCTTGTGGACCCCGAGGCGGGGGCGAAGGCGCGTCAGGAGAATCGGGAACATCGTCGTGATCCCCAGGGTTCACATCTTTACCCGAAGGCTCTGTAGCAGTTTCTTGAACCGAAGGGACGCTACTTGGATCAGCAGTCCCCATGTCCACGTCACTCTGGTCACCGCTGAGGTCGACCACGGCAGGAGTCGAGGAAGACGCTGGTGTAGGAGGTGGCGACCATGAACTTGGAGAAGACGGTACAGACTTGGACCGAGTCTTCATATGACGACGAGGCGACTTGGCAGGAGAATGAGGACGAGATTTCTTGCGCTTCTTCTGGGCCGCCTTCTTCCACGCCTTCGGACCGAACAGCGATCTACGAGCCGACTTGGGAGTTGAAGTATCGGCAGGTGGCGCATCACCGAGACCGGCAGCTGCCATCGAAGTACTGGCCTTGTCCGTTGGGATTGGAGCCTTGTCTTCGTCAGAGTCTTCCGACTCGTCGTCTGGATCCTCGCCACCTGGTCTAAGACGCTTATGGGACTTCCCATGGGCCACTTGGTGAGCGGCTTTGGCCAAAGCTGCAGGAAGGGCTTGAGGATCGTCCGAAGACGCGGTGGCAGACTGAATGCGCCGCAAAGCGACTAATGTCTTCTGATCCAAGTCCAGCGCGTCCAGGTCCAGCTCACCCGCAGTCAGACCTATCACGAAGGATTGTGAACGAACGTTAGTTGCTGAAAACACGGTGGAAAGAGCGACATTAAGAGCGTACCATCAACAGCCAGACGAAGTACCTCGGGATCCATCCCTGCCAGACTCACGTGTGCACGGAGGGTACGATTCGCTTGGAGGAGACGAGTGTTACGGTCTTGCTGGTTCTCGAGGACCTTGAGCGTGTCTTTATCAACATACTTGCCTTGTGCAAGCTTTACCAGAAGGAGGTGAAGCTTCCGAGTCTTCTCGGTATTCGCTCCAATAGAAGACTTGTACACCTCGCGTTCGCGAGCCAGCTTCTTTTGCAAAGTGCTGATGAAGACGTCCCGAGCTTGGACTTCGCAGTGAAGACGATTCAAATCCTCTGCGTGTCGCTTCATAGTGGCTTGAACAGTGGCGAGCATGGCGTCGTTCTTGGCGTTCGACTCGCGGAGAATCTTGACGTTGTGATGTAAGGCTTCAATCTCAGCGTTGGCAGCCTTGAGGAATGTCTCCGCGTTCTCAAGAGCCATGATGTGGGGTGCCACCGAACGTACGGCGGCAGCAGCCTCGTACTGAGCAAACCGCAACTGACGCTCCAAGTCGGCAACTCGTTCGGGTAATGCCGACAGCGCGTCAGGAACAGGTTGTATCGCAGCGAGGACATCATCGAAACCAACGGCAGTCTCGAGGCGACGCTGAGTGTGTATATCGCCGTGGAGAGGAGGCGCAACGCTTAGCTGCACTTGGTTACGAGCCATTGCAGTCAAATACGGGATTATCGAGGTCATCATGTGATCGACCGATGCCTCCGTACTTTCAGCCAGCAGGGCGCCCAGCGAATCTTCGGTGAGTGGTGGCGGACCACCAGCTGGGGCAGGAGGAGCAGCAGGAGCCATCTCCGCGGATTCAGCGACGACGGGGAGTGCTGCAGGAGCTACCACAGGGAGTGAAGAGTCCGGGGCAGCGGAGCTGCTGATGCCTGCGATGCAGCCTGCCGAGCTTTGGGAGGAGTCCGGCCGTTACCAGGTTTACGGTCCTGAGCTGATCCGCCTGA
>NW_003303072.1:7359-10760 GCF_000142945.1 Phytophthora infestans T30-4 | reverse complement strand
CTCTTTTCTCGACGCAGACATTTTCTGCCTGAACAATAGAGGTGACCCTCATAACGCCCTCAATTTCCGACCACTTGCGCTGTTAAATACCGACTACAAGATTTCCGGATCCCAGGTCGCTTGGATCCACCTCACTGTAATGGTACACTCGCCGTGGATCCGAGCTCTCCAATAATCCAACATCATCTCGCAACCGTCTGTGATCTCCGTTGTCCCACGAAAGTTCGAGATCCACTGTATCCCTCATCCCTATACCCTGGATCCAGGTCCCTCCAGGCGGGATCCTCCCTCCTTGGATACGAACTCAGAAGTATGGGATCCGGGGTACCTCGCGGTGGATCTTGACTCTTCATTAGCCGTGGCTACTAGATCCACCGTCAGAGGGCACCGACCATCCTTCCTTCATAGGATCCACACTCGATCCACTCTTGTATAGTATATCCCATATCCATCTTAGTGAATCCAGGTAAGGGGTGGATCCGAGGTAAGTCTTGGTGGATCTTGCCCTTCTCGTACATCGCTCATACCAGATCCATCGTCATTCCATACGGGGTGCTGCTCGTCATGGCTAATCCACCACCGGCAGCTTGCATCCGTGCCACCAACCCAAATCCTCTCTAATCACTTGAAACTGTCACTGATTCGGGATAGTGACCCCGCGTCAGGCCCATTCTCTTATTTCTGAAAAGCACTTCACCACATGAGTGTCCTCAGACCGTCTCTCCCTGTGACCACGGCCGTGTTGACGTCCCCATCTGGGCGCCCTATCCGGAGATCTGCTGCGACCGCCCGCACTGTGACTGCTCAGCTGCTTGAGGACCTCGACGCATCTGACGACGAGGTGTTAGGGCCTGGTGATGGTTCTGCACCGTCCACCGGCTCGACGAATCCTGCCGCTGGGTCGTTCTCGGATCCCATTTCTTTATCCGAGAACTCGGCTGGCAGTCCCTCAGTTTCTGACTCAGCGGCCGAAGATGCTCGTCGTTCTGCCAAAGCAAGGAGCCTTCATGCGGCAATCTTCGGCTCTGACGACGAGATGAGTGATGAGTCCTTGCCGCCGAGTGATCGCCACTCCTCGCGGCCTTCATCGAAGGATTCTGGTGACGGGACGAGTTCTGCCTCTGCGCCGGCTTCGGGGAAGCAGCAGCATCGCAAACGTCGTGCCTCGTCGAGTCCTACTGGTCATCGGTCGAAGCGATCCAAGAAGCACAAGAAACACAAGAAGCATCACAAGACGCACCGACCTCACAAGCATCGACAGCTTCCGTTGACTCCTGATCTAGCTCCGGCTCAATCCATTCCAGCTGCTCCTTCGCCGAGTAGGCTCCCGGTTGTATCGATTCTCTCTCAGCCGAGTTCGACTGCTTCACGTCCGGCTTTGGTCGCACTACCCAGCGCTCTTACACTCCCGCTGGCGACGTTACGGACTCGAGCCTCGCAAGCGGTGTCCAAGGATTGTCGCTTGACTCTTCACATGGCTCAACTCCGCGACGTACCATTCATGCATCTCGGCTCAGCCCGTTGTTGGAATGCATTATTGGATACACTGAGCGGAGGGGTGCAGATGGAGCTCGTAGGAGGCAAGAGTCGTGTGCCACCTACGCCGTGTTCTCTTGACGGCATTCGAGATTTCATGGCCGTTTTCGACCCGAGCCATCCTTGTCAGCGTCCTCGGCGGATGCTCCCTGAGCTTCCTTTCTTCTTTTCTCCGTCGATACTGGAGGAAGCTCGGCGGTGTTTGGCTTCTCAGACCCGACCTCGAACTTTGATGCAAGTTCTTGGAGATATGTGGGTGAAGCTTCGTGGCGACAGTCCCTTGGACTCGGCGGGGAGGCCCATCCAGACAGATGGCCAAATCACCCGTTACTTCGTAGCTCTCTATGAGCGCCGTCATTGGATCGTCGAGTCGAGTGTGTTGATGGGTCTCCATCCTGACGTCAACCCGGCTGCCACGCCCGCTCAGCTTGCTGAGGTGTATGAGCTGTGGCTGGTGTACAAGCGTGAACGCAAGCGTCGTAATGACACTCTGCGATCTTTGGTTGTCGCTGTCTACGATCAGCTTTACTCGGCGGTCACTCAGAAACTCGGCGATGAATCTGCTCCTCTGGTGGACGCAGAGGTTTATTTCGACCCGTCCGTCCCCCATTATTCTCCTGTTAACCTTTCGTGGGTTCCATCCGGGAGAGACTGGGTCCAATGTGCTCACGATGTGGATCTAGCCGAGCCCTGGCGGGCTTGGTGGCTAACTGACCCGGCGGTCCACCCGTATAACACCTGCTTCCGCGCTCGAAACGTGGACTTCTTGGTTTTCGCTCCGCGCGGTATGGATCCTCAGGTTGTTGACGACGCGATGGAAGAAGACTTTGATCTTGCCGAACAAGCGCCTCCTGCCTATGCCCCGGGTGCTCCAACTCGGCTGAATCGTCAAGGCATCCATATCTTCACTGGGTCTTCAATCGGTGAGCTCGGCTCAGATGACGAGAGTGCGTCTGATGACGACTCGGCGGACGATGGGTTGAGTTCTCCCAATCTCCGAGTATGTCTCTGTTCGGCACCCCACTCCCCAGTGGAACGGATCCGCCTCAACCCACTTCAGCCGAGTCGGGTCCTGAGGCATCTGGTTCGGCTTCAGCTCCGTTGGCTAGCTCGGCGATAATACTTCTTGCCACGGCTGCGGATGTTGCATCTCCTCCCGCAGTTTCCCAAGGGATGACGTCTGCTACGACGCCACGCCTCCAATCGTCGAGTCCGCTGAGCTCTTCCCAGTTGTCTCCGTCGGGTTCAACTCACTTGGAGTCCGGATCGCCAACTTTTTAGTTTTCTTCTTTTGACTGGGCGTCCCGTAGGTATCGTTCAGGACTTCATTTCGTAATTATTCAGTAAATGTAGTTTCGACACAGTAGCATTCCATCTCAACTCGACCTGTGTCGTCCGCTGCGTTGGTGTAACTTTTGGTGCAATAGCTGTTAATCCTCATCTGCAACTTGCACCATTTGCAGACGGTTTTCACGCTTCTTCTGTCGTAGATAGTCAAACAGGAGACCTCCACATGACAAATTCGACAGTGGTTCCCAAGTAGGCTCATCGTAGCCGACCCACTTAACTTTAAACTTCCGTTGTAATCGTGACGTACTCGTGGATAATGGTAGCTCATCGTCGAGAATTGCTTCGACTTCATACTGGTTCGTACTTTTTTTTTTGATAAAAGCCGCCATCATTCATTTTTTCGTCGACAAAGTCAAACTGCTGAGTCCGTTCGGAGTAGACAAAAAAGGCCTCAAATAATGGTGTTGAAAAAGAAGCGGTATTTACGTAGGGAGGGAAGAGCACGGCAGCGTTAAAACGTAGCATCAATTCAAACAGCTCCGTTGCAGACCGGCTTGCATGCCCAGCATGTGGTG
>NW_003303072.1:4369-7196 GCF_000142945.1 Phytophthora infestans T30-4 | reverse complement strand
AGAGATATATACATCTATATATATATCCATATATGTACATATCCATCGATAGCTATATTTATAGACAGACACGATATACTCGCATCCATATCAACCATCTAGATATACATATATGTACATGGATATAGAGATATATCACCTATATCTGCATATCATCTTCGTCATCTGCTGTGTTGGGAATGGATCTTTTCTCCTTCTTGCTCAACGCTTCGTTGTGCTCCCGAGCTCGTCGTGCTTTCTCTCGCACTTGGAACTCAGCTGCTAATCGAAGTGCCACTTCTCGTTGTCTGTTCGCTTCTCGGCGCCACTCGACTGCGTCCGCCGAGTTGACTGGGCGTCCCTGTCCACGTCGTATTGAACTCGTCATAGCCTTGAGTGTAGACTTGGCGTCCGAACCATGTACCAGATAAAAAGGGGTTTCTCGCCGAGTCGAATCTCTTGAGTTGTTGATAGCGTGTACCATCTTCTCGGCGATGTCATCCCAGTCGGCTTGGAGTGGGTCTTCCACGTAGACCCGTATAGTCTGAACCATTGTCTTGACTGACCTCTCTTGTTGACCGTTGGCTTGTGGTCGGTAACTCAGCGTAGCTCTTGATCTCGACTGCATCATCTCGGAGAACTTTTGGAATACTTCACTCATAAACCTTGGATCTCGGTCGTGCCGTATCAGAGACGGAGCCCCGAACTGCCTGAAGACGCATTCCTCAAATACCTTGGCCACTTCGAGTGCTCCGGTGTCATTCATAGCTTTAGCGATAACGAATCCCGTGAAGTGGTCCTGGAACAGCAGCAGTGCAGTATTGCCCCGCTGAGTTCGAGGAAGGGGAATCACGAAATCCATTGACACGACTTGGAATGGATGGTCTGACACCACATTTCCCGGCGAGTAACCTCTCAACTGTGGCTTGATCTTACTGGTATTGCAGTCCTCGCAGGCCCTAACATGTTTCACCACGTCGGCGTAAAGACCAATCCAGTAGTAGTCGGCTTTGACTCGGTGATACGTTCTGACAATGCCTTGATGCCCTCCTTCGATCGAGTTGTGACAGTTATGAAGTATTTCGTCGACCATAGTTGACGGAATCACCAATCTCAATGAGAGGTTCGGTTCGCCGAGTTCACCCAGTCGGCGAGCTTCATCTCGGCGGTATAACAGGCCGTCTTCGCTGAGTACAAAGACTTCTGCGACCTTGCCGGCATTCTGAGCTCGACGGTGTGTAAGGTCCTCAAATTCACCTCTTAGGTACGCCTTCAGATCGGCCCACCTGAGTTCTTCATCTTGTGCCTTCGCGATTCGTTGTCTCCGCTCCGTCTGTACTGTCACTGGATCAATGTCGTTGGCATTCCTAGCTGTCTGGACTGACTCCATCTGCGACCCTGTTTCGACATTCGGGGTCGTGTGGTTAGTCCGCCGAGTCGACGCCCTGCTGACTTGTTCGAATTCATCTCCACTGCTTTCAAACGCAGATTCTCTAGGATTTGTTGCCAAGGCTTCGTGATCCTGACATCCTCCTCTTGCTCTAGCCGAGTCTTCATCCAGCTCGTCCTCAAAGTGAACTCGGCGTACTCGGCTACGAGTGACTGCCGTGACAATCGGGGTTTCCGCTGGGTTGTCTGTGGCGTACAGTTCTTCGGCTACTCGGTTAATCATTCTCAGTTCTGCTTTCCTATCCGTCCCGAGAATTACTCGTCCAGCTTTAGCTTCAAGTGCTTCTGTAGCGAGAGAATCAGCCACTGCGTTATAGTGTCGCGCTATGTGTCGATACCGGACCGAGTTGAGTTGCTTCGTGAGATTCTTGTGTCGAGCTAGCTCCACTTGCAATGTTTCCTTCTTGCATGCTATCACCCCCATGGATTGCTGGATTGCAAGCCGGGAGTCACCCACGATAATCAGATCGGTTATCCCTCGGTCAATCGCCGCCAAGACTCCATTGTTCATGCCGGTGTACTCGGCGATGTTGACTGTGGTGGACGACAGGTACGCACTCGCAGCAATCTCAATGTCCCAATTCGGAAGGCGCCACAGTATCCACGAACAACTGCCATACCCGCCGTATTTAGCCGTCTTCGCTGAGCCATCAAATGACAGCGCACATCCTGCAAAGTCAGCTGGTATTCGGGCGTATAGCAGCGCTGGGTCCATTCGAACTGTCGCCGAGTTCTTGGAGGGAGGCGCAAGGTGCTTCAAGGAATCGTCGAGTCCGATAAACGGGGTTATCGACGCCTGGAGCAACTGGGCGAAGTCTACATCTCGTTCACGTACTCGCTTCACCTTCAAATCGTAGGGCGATAACATAACTGCCGAAAACTGACTGCGCGAGCCGTTACAACGACTTTTGACTTAAACACCCACTCCAGGCGTTGAGAAACGAGTGTAGAATGTGCAGCGTCTTCCCCGCCAAGAGAGTGTAGCACACTTTCAGTAATTGTAACAGTGCGACCACTTCTTTCTCAGCGGGATGATAGCCGAGTTTATTCTCCTTTAGCACGCGTCCGCAGAAGCGAACTGGGTGCAGCTTGTCGTCGTACGGTTGTATCATAGTACTGCTCAGTGCCCAGTCATTGGCGTACAACATTATGTGGACTTCTTTCGCCGAGTCGAAATGGCGCAGAATTGGAACTTCTGCTGCCCGTCTTTTGAGCTCGGCGAATGACGCTTTTGCTGACGCCAAGTCACCCCCAGGACCAAAGTCCATGTCCTTTAGCTGATAGAGTACCGCTCCATAAACAGCCAAGCTCTGGATGAATCGACCGTAATAGTTAAGTGCACCTAGGAAAGCTTGCATCCCCTTCTTTGATTCCGGAAGGAGAGCTCGGCGATCGCGGC
>NW_003303072.1:0-3802 GCF_000142945.1 Phytophthora infestans T30-4 | reverse complement strand
CCAAGATACTATTACTGGACCATTATGAGGAGATCGGACGATGGTTGGCGAAGGACGGTATCCCTAGGCGACCTGGATATGTGTCAGTGGGATCTCGCCGCTACAAAGAATGGCAGAATCTGGTGTACGAGGCGACTACCGAGATCGAATCCCTCGGAGAGGTGGAGCTCCCGGCGGAGCCAACTGGCCCCTTGGTGGATCGGCCTTCATATCCAACTCCGCGAAAGATCCTGCAGAGGGATCGACGGGTTGAGATCCAAGCAATGGAGGTTGGATCCACGACGGGGGACGATCCCCAGAGTCGGCTCTTAGATAACGCAGGGTCGGTGGATGAAGGATTGCGGAGGGCTAAAGCCGAACAGCCGGATCCCGCTGATCCACAAGGGGATCCAAGCTTTCCATTGGATAAAGTGCCTGGATCCCTATCGAGAGTGGCAACACTAGTCAAACCCGGACTGTCGGGCTTAAACTCGTTAGAGGACCAACTGGATCCAACTGGTGGTTTTCCTGATACCAGGGTACCTGATCCCCCGAAGACAGAAGGACTGCCAGGCGAAAGAGGGTCGCGGTGTTTGGATCCAATGGTGGATCATACGAAGACGGAAGCTGAGCAAGTCTGTTACCATGAAGGCGGGGATCTACACGCCGAGGATCTGGGAGAAGGCATGGCGGTGATCCCGGAGGTACCACTGACCACAGAGGAGGTCACGATTGATGATATCCAAGTGGATCCAGGGGCGAATGAACCTGCTGAAGTGGACCTTCTGCGTCAGAAAATCTGGGAGAGCCGACATCTGCTGATTGGTAAAGGTAATGCGTTACCGCCCGCTGCCCGCGGAGTCAAATGTGACATCGATGTCGGCGACGCGAAACCGATCGCTCAGAGGGTGCGGAAGATGGCGCCTCAGTTCCGAGAAAAACTATCGGATCTGATTAAGGGCCTGCTGCAAGCCAAGAACATCAGTTTCTCAACGTCCCCGTGGGCATCCCCAGTGGTAATCATCATCAAGAAGAACGGGGTGGATATACGTCTGTGCATTGATTACCGGCTAGTTAACAGCCTGACTCGATTGATGGTGTATCCGATGCCTCTAATCAATGAGCTGTTGGAGGATTTGGATAAAGTACTCTGGTACTGCTCTCTTGACATGACCAGCGGTTTTTGGGTAGTTACTATGACGGATTGAGCTCGCGCGATATCCGCATTCATCACACCGTTTGGACTGTTCGAGTGGAACCGGATGCCGTTAAGATTGAAGAACGCACCCCAGATCTACCAACGTCTAATCGAAAACGCTCTCTATGGATTCACCCGAATACCGGAGCCCGAAACGGGTGGATCCGGGGAAGATCATACGGAAGTAGATCCATTTGAGGCAGGAGAGCCAGGGGATACTGGAACCCCGTCCGTGTTAGGACGCAGATCTTACATCGACGACATTCTAATCCCGGCGGAATCGTGGGATCAGTTATGCGAAAGAGTGACATCCCTGCTGAAGGCGTGTACTAAGTGGAATCTCTCTATCCGTGTGGTAAAGAGCTATTGGGGGATGCGCAAGGTGGATTACTTAGGCCATCGAGTTTCCAAGGAGGGATTGGAGGCGAATCCTAAGGACCTATCTTCGTTAGCCGATCTGTCCTTCCCACAGTCGTTACGGGCGATGCAATCCTTCTTGTGCAGTTTAAACTACTACAGTCGGCTCATCGAGGATTACGCACCGTTTGCTGCGGTACTCTATGAAGTGAGAGAGGTATATTTTGCTGCGATGACCACTCCAGCTGTCCGGATAAAAATCCAACAAGCTCTGGCCCGGGAGATGTCAGTTCCACGAAGGAATCCAAGTGGTACGACGCCAGAAGAGGACCTGAAACAGGAGCTGGATCCACCCCGGGACCAACGGAGAGAGGATCCAGTCTGGATAGAGACGACGGATCAGAACATGGAAAAGGCAGAATCTCGGTGGATCCGAGCTCAACACGCATTCGTGGAACTGAGGAACAGGATCACGACCACGCCTATCCTCCGTCATTTCGATCCAGAACGTCAACCTACGGTAATAGTTTATGCCAGCGACTGGGCAGTCTCAGCAGCTCTGGTACAAGAACAGGAGGGGATCTGTCATCCAGTCACCTTCGTCAGCCGGACACTGAAGCTGAATGAACTGAACTACGGAGCGTTGGAGAAAGAGATACTCGCGCTCCTGCGCGTGTTGGATCTGAATTACAACCTGCTGGTGGGAAGATCCATCCGGATCCTGACCCGACACTCTACGCTAGCCTGGCTGTTCAAGTCGGCCGGGTTACAAGGACGTTTGGGACAGTGGGCAGCTTTACTCTCGCCTTGGACACTGGAGATTGTGAAATGTTCGAAAGGGGAAGACGAGATCCTGGGAAGCTTGGCCGCGAGCATCACTCCTCGAGCTAAGATGGATGAGACGCTGACTAGGGTCGCTCCTAAGAAAGAGCCCAAACGCCGGATCCAGATCCCTATCCCGACGGCACAGGCAGATGAGGATCTGTACGTCCTGAGTTTCGATGGATCCGCTCGCGTACGACACGGAGGCGGGGCGTACAGTGCAATACTGTGGCGACTACCTGGATGGGAAGTTGTACGGGCCAGATCCACTTATGCGGAAGGCCTCACCGTCAACGAAGCGGAGATTAACGGGCTACTGCTGGGTTTGGATCTACTAAAGGGACAAGATCCGAAAAGGCTGGTAATTTGTGGGGATTCAAACTTGGTGATCAGACAGGTGCGAGGTGAGATTGACTGCAAGGCCCCGGCCCTAACATTGTTACGGCAGAAAGTGATGATCCACCTGCGTGGTTGGATGAATCACGAGTTGGTGCATGTCAAGCGAGATTGGAATGCCAGTGCAGATAGCTTGGCCAGCGCCGCTTTACGGAATCAATGTGGTGTTGAAGTGGAGAGAGAGGCCGAGCATCAGGATCTCGTTACGTTGAACCGACTAGACGAAGTGGTGGTAGTGGGATCCGGGAAAAGGACAGTCCAGGTGATGGCCGTCACTAGGTCCAGAGGAAGGATTGGATCCAACCCCCAAATTCTCGAGGAAACATTTGTGAAGAGAGTCCGCATCGAGCGGATCCTCAAAGCACAGAACGAGGAAGCGTGGATCCTAGGACTAAAGAAGTATCTGATGGGGGATGTACGAGACCTGAGTCGGGAAGATGCCAAATCCTACACATTATCGCTACGGATTACGCGGTGGATCTGAATGACTTGCTCTTCTATTGCCCCCCTACGAAGAGAGTCAACGAGGATCGGGATGAATTGATGAGACTGGTGATGCCGGAAACCTTACAACAGGATGTCCTACACCACTATCACGCTAGCTTGGAAGGCGGACATCAGGGTATTGGTCGGACCTACCAACGGATCCGGGAATGTTTTCACTGGAGGCGACTATTCAAGAGCGTACAACGGTATGTCGGGGAATGTGTGGATTGTGAGACAGGCAAGGGCAGGCCCACAATCGAAGGGGAGTCACCTGGGAATATCCAAGCGACTTACCCTTTCCAAATCATAGCCATGGATCATATCCCCTCGTTGCCCAAGTCGTTCAAAGGAAACACAGAATTGTTTATATGGGTGCACCTGTTTACCGGGTACGTGATAGCCAAAGCTAGTGCGTCTAGAACGGCGCTAACCATTGCTGAATCGTACGAGGAGTGTGTCTTCCGAAGATTTGGAGCTAGCGAAATGATTAGACATGATCGGGAGCCAGGCTTTATGTCAGATCTCTTTCGAGCATTCAACCAGATCCGGGGGCAGCGACAACGA
>NW_003303071.1:43620-46291 GCF_000142945.1 Phytophthora infestans T30-4 | reverse complement strand
CTCATCACAAAGTGAACTTCGAAGATTCTAGGCTTTTCATATCTATCCCATACTATCATCAACATTAAATACCACCCTAGTTCGTATAGTAAATAAGGCACGAAAAATCCTAGTTGAGCATCTGCTAGGTTTTTAGGTAGTACTGCCTAGTTTTGAGAGGCCTGCTCATACTAGTAATTCTCACAACGACTTGTACCAATCGCAATCCGCGTTTGCGATACGTGGCACCAAATGTTTCGCTGTCGCTGTCATGCTATTAGCCAGCGTGTCTTCTAAGTCTTTTAGTTTCTCCATGAGGAAGTCACGGACGCTTTCTGCGCTATACAGACGTGCAGCCACATCTTCCTTTTCAGTCTGCACCTGAGCGAGATGAGCCTGCGATAGAAACAAAACTGAGATTTATCTGTTATAACAGTGACGTACGCACAGGCATTGAACCTCTAATGTCTTCACTCTAGTTGACATATCGTGGAATAACTTGATCTGGTCAGGCTTAAGTGCTTTCACGATCGCGTCCACCTTCGAGAGCTTCAGCATAAAGCACACTATTAGCATAACTGATAAGTCGAACATAACAGCTACAGTAGTTACCTTGTCCTTCTCTGACGACCCGATGAAGCTGAGACTTCGGCCCTTCGACGTCTTTCTAGGTGGAGGCGATGCAGGTCGCTTAACTGGAGCTGGGGGAGCGCTGTAGGCCAAGCTGGAAGGCGTCGTGACTCCAAACATCACATTCACTCGCCTCACCAGCACTTTATCAGTGACGCTAATTGCGACCATACTGTCCTCGTCCAAGAAGGAAAACAGCTTGAGCATCACGTTGTCTGGTAGTGACGAGAAGACGTTCTCCTCGTCATTCATTGATGCAGACAATCCTCCGGGGACTGACTTAGCGCGTGCAGGTCTACCATTGCCACGTGGCTGTATCCTCGAGTCCGACACAAGCTTCGCAGGTTTTGAGTAGTTTCTCCTGAGAATATACTGGATGTCGTTCGCTCTCCGTAACTCACGAATTTCTCGCTGGGCACTAGCTAGCTCTTTCGAGAGCTGCCCTGTTAATTTTAAATGCTCCTTCGCCTGCTGCAGCTCCTTCTCCATCCTGTCAAGGGTATCAGTTAAAAACTCCAGCTTTAACAACTCTATGACATTACGTACACTTCCTTCTTGGCGAGCTCCGAGACAACAACCGACAAGTGTTCATTCAGCTTGCTCATGATTGTTCTGCCCTCTTGCTCCACTTTCACCGCATACTCGTACGCCTAGCCAGTATAATCCACTATTATACTAATGATACCAGCCTTACTCCTTCTTGTTCAAGGGGGCCGACCTGCTGCCTCTCCTGTATCAGCTCGCTCTCCCGCTCTTGATACTCCAGCAGGGAACTCTCTGCATACTATGCGTCGCATTCAGACTCGCATGTGCTCGCACTCTCCAGTGGTACACCTCGGTCCAGCAGTTCGGCACCGGGGGCCACATACCTAGCTTAAAATTTTCTTGCTTTTTTAAACCATAACTAAAAAACTCTTTTTAACACTTACCTTCGGGGGAAACACCGGGGCGGTTGTGAGCCACACTGGCCCCTCTTCTTTTTAGGTGGGGGGGGGGGGGCCGGCGCACAGGCCGGCTCGTGCGCACCAGCATCGCTGGTATCCTTTCGATTCCGTGAAATGCATCAGCTTTGGTTATTAATAACATGTTTCTAACAAATAACTGATACGTAAACCTATCCAAACCTTTAAGTTAGCATATACAATGTAGCTATGTGGATACGAAATTTTGACAAACCGCTGTCGCGTGCAAACATGTATAGTCGTGCTGGATCGTTAGCCTACTGAATGTTGATGTAGCTTAAAAGATTCTGAGTCTGATGAGTGGCAAGGCTTCTTTTTTTTAATTCACCATTGCTTTAATGATTTTGTTACATTGGGTTGATCGTCACATGGCAGGCCACTTTCTGGTATTTCTATCCCTGTGGCAAAAACCAAAGAGCTGCTTCGTGGACCTGAAGAAGCTTGCAAGTGGGTTCCTATGCACGAGCGTTGTGATACTATCAAATAGAACTTTAATAAGCGGAAGTTGGTGAGGATTGCCTTTTCAAGCAAGAGTAAAGGTAGCTTTTTGGCTTGCTTACAACATGACGCTTTTATAAAACGCAAAAGTTATGGTCGAACCTTACCCGTAGACGATATTTATGAAGCATGACGCGGAGCATTTTGTTGTTGTACAACGGTACTGTGTCTGGGCAACATTCTAAGTGATATTGGTAAAGCGATTGTGGCAATGTTCATAACAGCCTTTCAGTGGGAGTCTGATATGGCTGTATACAAGTGACTTAGATTCGATGGTGTGTCCAAACGACTGAGCAAGGTAATGCTCCGAGAGGCTGCAGCTGCTGCAGCAAGTAATGGGCATATTCACGTGTTGTTTCGAGGAAGTGAAAGGCCCTAGCATTGGAAAATTGATATAGAAGCGCGTTTCTGGCGACAAACGACTAGAAATCATATGCAGAAGCTGAAAAAGAATGCTAAACTGGACATGGGGAAATAGTAGTACAGATTGCACAGTCTCAGCAACAACAGTCGAACGGTGTCTAGGCCCAGCGTCAAGTTTATCGCTCAAAATGACGCTGCGGCTACCGTCGCATGATATCACTGAGAAGAAAGGGTAAGAA
>NW_003303071.1:0-7313 GCF_000142945.1 Phytophthora infestans T30-4 | reverse complement strand
GGTGAGTGGGAGTGTTGATATGCACCGACTCTGCACGGTTCGGCTAACCGGCGTGACGTTCCAAACTGGACCGGTCCCAAACCGGTTAATCTGGTGGATGGCCAGGAGCACTGAAGTTTAGAGGACAGATTTAATTGACTTTAATCTACTCACTTCGGCATTTGCCTTTAACAACAACAACAAAAACCGTAGACGATGTTTTCAGCCTACTTAATCCGAAAAAGGATATAGAAGAATTTCTAGAAAGCGCGGCATTGAAAACCTGGAATACTTATGTGGATATGAATGACAGCAGTACAGATAAATATCCGGCCATTACATACCTGGAGAAACAGTACGGCGCTACTGATACGGCTCGAATGCTCAGATCGGCAGAGAGCAACGCAGTTTACAAGAGATTGATAAGTAATTTGCGAGGTGTACAGTTCAAGAAATGGCTAGCTGAGCGAAAAAGTTTTGATGAAGTCAAGAAAATGATATTCGCGGAAGGCCCGATCAACCGGGGAGTCGTGCGTGATTTCGAAAGCTACTTTTTTTGGAATCCGATTACTGCGAGACACACCGGTCAATTAAAGAATTGGCATTGGGAGAGATAAATACAAGATGTCTTCGATACCATGTTCCTCTCTTGCGCGTGAGCGCGTTGTATTTCTTTGTTTCTTTGAGCATTAGTTGGGCATCAGTTTTAAAAGTAGAAGAAATTGCATTTCTACTATGTTCATGCTGCCAGCATTGATTCTGGAGGATTTTGATGTACTACAGTACTGTAGAGGCGAGATGAATGCATCGTATATTTTTTTGTTTTGACTATAACTACAGAAGTACATAATATGATATTATCGTATAAGTACTGGAAGACATGCAATGAAAACATGTAGCACCTTGATCGCAGACAAACGTACTCCACCTTTTTTTAGGGCTTAATCGACATAAGGAACTCTGAATACTACGGGAAATTGATGCTCACCCTGTGTGCACAGAGCATTTCTCATTATTTAAAAACGCCGAAGAAGACAAGCTTTACGCCAAAGTGTCGCATTGCCGTTAACCTTTGTTTTTCTTCTGCAGGAACAGCGTCAATATTGCAGCTCGCAGTGCAGAACTAACTTCCGACGACCACACTTGTTGGAGTCTGACGTCTTTTTTGTGAAGACTTTTGTTTTCTGTGCACACGAACCCGGGCGACTTGCTGAAGAATTTGTTGGCTGTAAACGCACAGTAAACACCTCAGTGAAACACAAAACTAAAAACTATATCGCGTTGACTGGCATCGAGTAAAATTTATGTTTTTTCAGCTCGAAATAAAATCATCAAGCATGTTGAAGAACTGCGCTCTACGTGTACGGAGATGACGTAGAACGGCTAAATCAGTTTGAGTTCTCTTAGCACGATCGCCGCTCATTTAAAAGCCGCTCACGTTACCCTACTGTGGGTGGGACAGTCGACATGTAGCCCTAAATAAAGTAGAGCTACGTACCATCGCCCACAAGACCAGTAACTTATTACGCAGATTCTTACTACGATGCCAGGCGCAGCGTGAGTTCTGCGTGTCCAGCTGTCGATTGTGATAGGACGATCTTAAGCCATTAAATCTTGTTTGTGTCTACTGCGTCGCTCGTGAGATGGCATTGCTACGATATGTGTCATAGTGATGTATTTGACTCCATTGTTGGCTGACAATACTAGCACACCTTTTGGTGATTCATTAAGCTAACATCAATGATGGGAAGCTTGAAAACTTGGTTGGGCCACGGGTCCCAAACACACATTAAATAAAGCCAGGAATAGTAAATGCTCGTAAAACCCTCCATATATATATATATATATCTAAATGAGAAACCAGTCTTCATCATCAAAAACATAAACATCTCAAACACTTTAAGCTGCATGTTGTAGTCTCTAATTTTGTTTCCGAGAGTGCTTTGGCAGCTTAAATACGTCCCCCATAGATTTGTTCTGTTAAAGCCATTTCGTCTTCATCAATTTCTCCAATTCTCGAAAACCATCGCGATGGAGATCGTAGTTTGACTGAGCAATCATTTTCGCTAGCACTGCGTCATCGTATTGGGTCTGGATTTTTTTTTTCAGAGCAAGTCACCTGGGTCCTTCTTGAGCTTAGACACGTAGTCCATCCACGTCTTCAATGTCAGACATTAAAAAAAATGGCCTTCTGTGTCAAGCTTGAGAAGCTTGTAGACGTCATCTGCCGTTTTCTTGTCGCTCACCCATTTTCTTAGCAGTGTGTCTTGCAGTCGAGCGGACATTCAATTTCCGCCGCTCTGCGACGCAGAGGATAGCACTTTTGCCAAAGTATCATCGCCATAATGGGTCGTCAATGTCGTTATCACGGCTTTTAAGGCCGGTGATTGGTCGTCTTCATTGACTTTGGAAACAGATTTGAACCATTTACGGAATTAGCTACCGCGAAGTTTTAAAATTTGGATATTTTCTCCGTTTCCGATTAGACACGAAGAATGGCTCTTCTTTTATTGGCTCTACCAAAAAAAACTTTAAAAGGCATTATAATCATCTCGGACTAAAAATGCCATTTAAATGGAAATGGTGCGTCTTGCAGAAAAAGACACTTCAGCATCTGTTGCTGGCAATGCCCAGCGCAATCTTAAAGCTTCAGAATTGGCTAGCACATTTCTTGGTGTTGACAGCATCCAACCCTCCCCCGTCAAACAAACCTTACACTCTTTGTTAATTCACACCGACTCTGCACGGTTCAATTAACCGGCTGAACGTTCCAGGATGGACCGGTCCCAAACCGGTTAATCTGGTGGATGGCCAGGAGCACTGAAGTTTAGAGGACAGATTTAATTGACTTTAATCTACTCACTTCGGCATTTGCCTTTAACAACAACAACAGGTTAACAGCCGCAACCTCAACTCGACCGGAACGCACCACGCAAGAACGCTCAAGACCATGACAACTACCAAGCGTGCCGAAGTCCTCCTCGGGAGTGGGAACTACTTCCATTGGGAGTACAATATGCGCATGACGCTAGCCAGAAAGGGCTTGCTTGCGCATATTCAAGTCGTCAAGCCTGAGAACGAGATCACAGAGGCGTGGCTCGCCAACGATGCCAAGGCGCTTGGCATCATCGCCCAGGGTGTGGAACTCCAGCACCAGACCAAGATCCGGTCGGCGACGCGTTCCATGGAAGCACGGGAAACGCTCCGCGAGTTCTACAATCGCACCACGCTCCACAACCGCGTGACGATGACGCGTCGACTGCACGAGTTCAAGATGGAGAGCGGATCGTCTATGGTTAAGCATCTGGATGCGTTCGATGAGCTGATCGACGGTTTGCAGACGCTGGGAGAGCCCTTGGACGAGGCACGTCAGCTGGTGGTACTGCTGAGCAGCCTCCCCAGCTCATATCGTCTATCCTGGAGAACGCCAAGGGTGTGACGCTCATCGAGGCCAAGGAGAAGCTGTTGAAGGAGTATGAGCGACTCGAGAAGAATGAAACCACGGAGAAGGCGTTCCAAGTGAATGGGAACGCAGGCAAGTTCCGAAACGGCCGAGGGAACGGTCGGAAGTGGACCGCTCCGAAGCGGAACGTTGGTTTCAAGGGCAAGTGCTTCAACTGTGACCTCGTGGGCCACATGAAGCGGGACTGTCCTGCTACGAAGAAGGGTAGCCAAGACGATGCAGTGTTTGCAGTTGGTGGGGAACGCTCGGCCGGGTGGCTGATTGATAGCGGTGCGACGTCGCACATGACCCCTCACCGGAACGACCTGTTTGAGTACAAGTCGTTGGACACTAGCATGGAGGTGACGATTGCAGACGGCAAGAAGCTGCACGTCGCAGGAACTGGAACGGTCAAGTTGACTGGCTTAGACGGTAGACGCATCCGTATGGTGGACGTGCTCCACATCCCCGGGCTCGATAGATGCTTATTGTCAGTCGGGAAGCTCGCGGAACGCGGTATGAGTGTGGAGTTCCAGCGTTCCAGTTGTGTAATTTGGGGACGGAACACTGCAATAGCGTCAGGGAAGAAGGTCGGTAAGGCGTTCCTTTTGGACTGTCAGCAGGAGGAGGCCCGTTTCGTGGAATACGCCGGTCCTGACAGCGAGTGGGAGCTTTGGCACGCTCGCATGGGTCACCCCAACAAGGACGCACTGACGAAGACCCAGCGTTCCACGACCGGTATCCCTCCAGTAAGAAGGGGGTGCGAGACTTTGTGCGGTGGATGCATGAAGGGAAAGCAGACCGTGACGGCGTTCCCGTCACGATCACTGACGAAGACAACGCGTGTGTTGGAACTAGTACACACAGACGTTAAGGGACCAATGAGAACGCTCTCAAAGGGGGGTGCCAAGTACGTGCTGACCTTTGTAGACGACTACTCAAGGTATGTCGTGACAATCTTCATGAAGAGCAAGGGTGAGGTGGGCAGCAAGCTGAAGGAGTTCAAGGCGCTGTATGAAAATCAGCGGGGGGAACGATTGAAGTGCCTGCGTTCCGATAATGGAACGGAGTTTGTAAACAAGACGGTATTGGAACTCTGTCAGCGGTATGGCATCGTGCATCAACGCAGCGTTCCATACAGCCCTCAGCAGAACGGTGTTGCGGAACGCATGAGCCGTACCATCATGGAGAAGGCACGAAGCATGCTACACTACAAGTCTATGTCGACGGAATGGTGGGCTGAAGCGGTGAGTACTGCAGTGTACCTTATCAACCGTTCCACGAACACATCCAACTCGGATGTCACGCCATATGAGCTGGCGTTCCAAGTGAAGCCACGGATGGAACACCTACGCGTGTTTGGATCACAAGGGTACGCTCACGTGGATGACGTGAAGCGAACGAAATTGGAACCCAAGAGTTTCAGGTGCACGCTCCTCGGATACGCAGAGAACGTAAAAGGGTATCGTGTCACGATCGGTAAAGCTGGACGAGCGGGAGGTGGGCGGTATCTATGACACGCCGTCGCCAGCTTCTGGAACGATCATCCATGGGACAAGGAACAATGACGATACCGTGGTTCCAACTCCAGAAGTGGAACGACAGTCTGTTCAAGATGAACCGATGGGAGAAGCGGAAGAACCTGCTCAAGACATTGAGATGGACGATGTTGAACCGGAACGGAACGCCGGGCTACCACAGCTACCCGCACCGGAGGAACGCCGTTCGAGTGGACTGGAGCTGGCAACGTACCGCTCACAACCTCCTGCGTTCCAAGAGGACCGGATAATCTTCCATCCTGAAACGGAACGCTTAACCCAACCTCGGGAACCGGTGTTTCTGCTTGGGAACAACTACGATGACGATGTGGAACGCCAGTCTGAAAGAGGTAGTGATGGACCGCCGTCTCCTAAGCGTCCTAGGATCGATGAAGACTGTTTACTCGCAGAGGCAGTGTTGGCATACGCGGCCAGCATCGGAGGCGTCCCGGATACGCCGAACACGTACGCAGAAGCTATCGCCAGTGATGAAGCAGCTGAATGGCGTCGGGCTATGAAGGCTGAGTTACACTCCCATTCCCAGAACGGAACGTGGACGTTGGTTCCATGTGGAACGGCTACGCGTTCCATTGGATGTCGCTGGGTGTTTACCAAGCAGCGTGACGAGAACGGTCGTGTTATCCGTTACAAGGCACGCCTAGTAGCTCAAGGGTTCAAGCAGAAGTTTGGAATCGATGTTTTTGAGACGTATTCTCCTGTTGCAAACATGAACTCGATTCGAGTTGTACTCGCTGTGTGTGTGGCATGCGACTACATTATGGAGCAACTGGATGCTGACACAGCGTTCCTAAACAGTGGTTTGGTGGATTTGGTCTACATGGACGTTCCACTAGGTCTCGAGAACGCTGAACGCATGAAGTGCAAGCTGCTAAAGGCCATATATGGTTTGAAGCAAGCTGCAAGTGCATGGAACAAGACTATCCATCGTGTGTTCCTGCGGAACGGTTTCAAGAGTTGTGGAGCCGACCAGTGTGTCTACGTCAAGCGTTCCAGGGACGCATTCGTGTACGTGTGCCTGTATGTGGACGACATGATCATTGCGGCGAAGACACGCGAAGAGATTCGCGAAGTAAAGGACGCTCTGAAGAGTGCCTTCAAGATGAAAGAGCTTGGCGAGGCAAAGTTCATCCTGGGGATGGAGATTGATCATGATAAGGCAGCTGGAACGCTGATGATCAAGCAAACTCGGTACATTGACGACATTGTAGAACGCTTCAACCAACGGAACGCCAAGATGTTGGATAACCCATGCGCGTCCAACATGAAGCTGTCGAAGATGATGTCGCCAGCCACGGAGAAGGAACGACGTGAAATGCAGTCAAGACCGTACCGTTCCTTGATCGGATGCCTGATGTACATCACAACATGCACTCGACCGGACATTGCGTACGTTGTAACGCAGCTGTCACGCTTCCTGGAAAATCCTGGAACGCAACACTGGAAGGCAGCGATACGGGTCCTGCAGTACTTAAAGACAACTCGGCAGCACGGTATCGTCTATCAAAGTGGAACGCAAGGTGTCAAGGCAGAGGCGTTCACGGACGCAGACTGGGGAAGCAACATTGACGACAGGCGTTCCGTATCAGGTGTCATGGTCATGATTGGGAACGCTCCGGTTGTGTTCAAGTCCAAGTACCAGAGAACGGTTGCACTCAGCTCAACGGAAGCAGAGTACATGGCTCTGAGTCTGTGTACGCAAGAGGTATTATGGACACGTGCTATTCTCAAGGACATGGGTCACGAGCAAGTGGGAGCGACGCAGGTCTGGGAGGACAATCAAGGTGCTATCGCACTTGCAAGTAACGCTAGGTATCACGCTAGGACCAAGCACGTGGATATCCAACATCACTTTATTCGAGAGAATGTGGAGCGCTCTACGATCAAGGTGGACTACGTCGACACGAAGCGCCAACTTGCGGACATGCTGACGAAGCCGCTTGGAACGAAATCGCTAGCGTTCCTTCGCGAGGCAAGCGGGATCAAAAAGAGGAACGCCGCTGAGTAGCGATCCTTAACGAAGACGAACGTCGTGCAGTAGCGGTGAGTGGGAGTGTTATTTCACACCGACTCTGCACGGTTCAGTTAACCGGCTGAACGTTCCAGGATGGACCGGTCCCAAACCGGTTAATCTGGTGGATGGCCAGGAGCACTGAAGTTTAGAGGACAAATTTAATTGACTTTAATCTACTCACTTCGGCATTTACCGTTAACAACAATCCCAATGCCGAGATTGGGTACTACACCAACATGTCAAAAACTCGCTGCAGCCTCGGTCGGCTCAATCCGTGTCTCACGCGAAGATCCCATTGGCAACGTGGCAAGCGATATCAGTC
>NW_003303070.1:6044-10516 GCF_000142945.1 Phytophthora infestans T30-4 | reverse complement strand
CATCGGTCCTCATCGTCCGGGGTGATTGAATAAGGGCCGGAGGACAGCGTACGCTTCGACGACGATCGGATAGGAGGCCCCGAGCCGTCGGACCAGTCCGATCCCTCATCCTCGTCATCCTCCGAGCTGCCAAGTCCACAACCAGGAGGAATGACACGTTTGGCTTTCCCTTTCCCGGATCCAGTTCTGGCCGGCGGATGGCCGGTAGAAGCTGGCTGGGGAACGGTAGGCACCGTCGCCAAAGGGCCAGCAGTGGATCCCGACTGTGACGAGCCGGACGGGGCCGTGGATGCGACTAACCCCGTCGTAGAATGGGCAATCACCGCGGATCCGGCCGAAGCCACTGCCTGGGACGACAGCGCGGTGGTGGATCCAGTCTTGGACGTAGATCCCGCCTTAGGCGTAACGGCGGATCCGGTCTTAGACGTCTTGGATCCAGTCTTGGACGTTGATCCCGATTTTGAAACCGCGACGGATCCAGTTTTGGACGCCTTGGATGCCGATCCCGACTTGGATGCCGCGGATCCAGCCGTGGCAGACGATCCGGCCTTGGATGATGTGGATCCCGGTTGAGATGCAACAGCGGATCCAGTCTTGGGCCCAGACCCAGATGTTGACGTGACAGCAGTGGATCCAGCCTTGGATCCCGTACCCGTCTTGGACGTAGCTACGGATCCAGCTTTAGATGTGGCAACGGACCCAGACTTGGATCCGGCACCAGACTTCGATGGGGAGGCGGAAGGCTTGGACGTGGATGTGGATCCAGGTTTGGACGTGGATGTGGATCCCGGCTTGGACGTAGATGTGGATCCCGCCTGGGAGACTGCCTTGGAGGCCGAACTGGTTTTGGGTTTGGCCTTGGGGGAAGCTCGGGCATGCTTGTGAGGACGAGGGGTTCCAGTGCTAGGAGCAGGGGATGCACTACGCGGACGTTCCGCAACCGACGGATCCGCTCCACTTACAGACGGTAGAGACGCAGAAACGCTGGCAGCAGGAGAGAATAAAGACAGGGGAGGAAGGGAATCCGAGATAGCAGCTGTCACCAGCGCCAGTCGTCGGCGCGCCAAATCCCGCTCCGATAAGCCGCGATCGCGCTCCAGAACTAGCTGTTGGTGCTGAACATGAGCAGCAGCGAGTTGATCCCGGAGTTTTGATGCAGTTGCCTCGGCATCCTTCAATTTAGTCACCTGGATCGACATAACAAGTGAATATGGGGTTACTAGCAGGAGACAAAAGAAGATCCACGTACTCGTGCGGCGAAGCTTGGATTCCAGCTCCGTTTGCGTACGCTTGGCAGCCGCCCACTCGGTAGCCGCCTTATCCCGCTGGAGTTCGCTGTCCGCCAGCTTCGCTTGGATCTCGTCGCGCAATTGAGTCATGCGCACGAATTCTTCGAGCGCGTAATCTCGTCCGGCAGACGCTTTCTCGAGCGACTCCTTGGTGTCTTGCAACTCCTCAAAGAGTTGAGCCAGGGCTACATCCGGCGATGAGGGAGGTGGATTTGGCGCGGGGGACCCTCCACGCGCCGACCCTTAAGGCGAATCCGCAATGGGTGGATCCAACATAGTCGTTGGTCACCACCTCCTCCTGGGTCAGGCGCAACTCGTCACGGAGTCGATACAAGCTCTCGTCCGCGGCTGTACTAGCAGTCTGGAAATCCTCCAGATCCCGCTCGACGTCATGGATCCGGGATTGGAGCTGGGTGGATCTCAGATCCGGCAAGCGCCATCTCCGAAGGAGGTGGTCGTTGTCGTCCCGCATGACATCTCGCTGACGGGAGGTGCGATCCAGCCGCCCAGTCAAGTCGCGGATCTCGACCGTTGGATCAGCCAACAAGAGTCGTAGGTCCTGCGAACGAGAGGCCGCACGGTGCTGCCACCCCTGGATCTCCATAGCCTGGTCATGGACCTGGGCTCGCAAGGTTTGGAGTTGGGTGGCGTGCAAAGACGCAGCTTGATCGTGAGCATCTTGGGCCGTCTGGAGCTCCGCCGTCAAGGTTTGCACCCGATCGGAAAGAGCCTGGGCTAGAGCCCGCAGATCGGTGGGTGACATTGAAGAAAGGCTGACCGGAGGAGTGTTATTGATTTTGGTAGGTCTATGCTGCGGAAACATGGCTGGTCGGCTCGAAACACACCAGCGAGAATGAGTGTCCCATTGAATGCACCTGTGCGACAATTGCAGAAAGTATTAGATCATGCTGTATCAACAATATCCATGAGAGTTTTCTGCAGTACGACGGCTTGCGAGTGCTCACTCACCCGTACAATAACAGCAGCACCACCGCAACACTGACCACCGCAAATGCGTTGTTGTTTCCCTTTAAGACGCGACCTGGTTAGTCACCTACAAAGAAAAACAGTTCAGTGTTAGACATCATCGCTCAAAAATATATAGCAAAAAACCGACAGCATGCCGCCTCATTGTCACTCACGCACCGTCCAATTCAGGATCCGAAAGCACCTCCGCACGCTCTGCACGCTCCTTCGCCCGAGTATGTGCGCCGCCTGCTACGTACACCACGTTAGTTAGTTTGTAAACCGCGCTTCTCTACGAGAGAGTGTGCTTTCCTGCAGTTCCTATTGGAGAAATGAAGCGACTGGATGGCAGGGAGTTGTGATATGGCCCACATAGTTAATTTTGCGTTTTACCTTCCCTCATTTTACCGATCTCTTGTTACGGCTCCGAAGTCCGAATAAGAAGTCCGATTGGGAGGACAAAAAAAACAGAAAGGCACAATACATGTAGTATTAAAGTTAACAAAAAGACTCATTCACGGAGTAACCCGTACATCGAATGCTTGTGTATCCGATTGGGTAGTATTATTATCTTATTGCAATGGGTTGTTAGTACAATGAAATATAAAGTGTTGTAATTAATAAACAGGCAGATGTAGGACGGCTGTGGAAGCTTTTAGAAGCTTCCATCCGTCTGACGGCACTTTTCTTTTGGCGCGCTCTCCCCCAAGCTCCCCTGACTTCGATAAACTGATAGCACTTTTTGGTCCCAGCAACCTGACAACAAAGAGCCATGCCGACGAACGCGAAGCTTCAAGCCGAGATCGACCGTGTAACGGGGTACGTAGCCCTAAGTGTACCCCTGGTTACATGAAGTATGACACGTCATACTTCGGGATATTTGGTACAAGGTACCAAGGTCGTCCAAAGCCAACCATTGGTTGATGACATTGCATTTCTATAGGTGACTTATAGTTTGTATTAAACCCAAGCTTTATCTACCTATAAATAAACTCAGTTTACATTCTACCTTAAATAGGTCACTTCGCTCCCTTTTCGATAAAAGGGGACCTGTGAACTGCCGTTCACTGAGAGTTTGTATACTCTCGGAAGCTAACTTCCTCTAGCGCAAGGTGCTGTGTGACCCCGTCACACTTGGTAGCACTCGTAGTCAATCCACGCCACCGCGAGTAGACTACCTGAACCTCTCCGAAGCTCGTTGCCATGAATAGGAACGACGTCTCCCATATGAACGACTCTCAGTTCGAGTCGGTTCGGAAGATGGCAGGCATCTTCGGGATGGAGGCCCTGCAGAGCCTGGTGGTGTCAACACCGGCCGAGCAGCTCGAGCGCGTCAATGCGTTTGACGCGTACGAGCAGGGGCTCATCGCGCATGTGCGGGAGAGCCTGCAGGCTCCGGCGGCGGAAGAAAATCCGCCTCACCCGAAGCCAATACGGCTGAAGGTTAAGCCGTATGAAGGGAAGGAAGGCGAGAACCTTCACTTCGGGGTCCGAGAAGTAGAGCTCGCGATGGACGCGGCTCTGATCTCGACCGAGTAACTTCGTGCTGCTTTTGCACTCTCAAACCTTAGCGGCCGTGCTAAGAGTTGGATGTACACACGGGAGGCAACATCCCCTGGATGTTTCACATCCTGGGATCAGCTGTGTGAACAGCTCCGAGCCGCGTTCCTCCCGGCGAACTACGAGAACCGCTAGCGTTCGCGCTTCCTCTCGTGCAAACAAGGGAGGCGTGAGCTGGACGAGTACGTGCAAGAGATACGGGGGCTCACGGCGTCCCTAGTGGGAAACCCACTCAACAAACAAATCAAGATGACTGTGCTCATGGATGGCCTTCGAGTGGGCCCCGCACGCACTCAGCTGTTCCGGGTGCAGTCAAACACCCTTGAAGAGGCGATTCGAGTGGCTCTTCAAGAAGAGTACAGTCATCGCCAGGCGCGTACGCCGGTCTCAGCGTGGCCTGGGAATTCCTTGTCGACTCCCGGTCGAACGAACCCCAACGGACCAGTTCCCATGGAACTCGGGTCCGCCGAACAGCGTGACATCCGCTGCTTCAGCTGCGGGAAGATGGGCCACTTTAAGCGCGACTGTCCCTCCGCGGAAAGACTCCGCAGACGGTCTTTCCCCAAGCCGTCCTCAAGGGTCGCTGACAGAAGCCAGGATCCCGAGGACAGGGGAGCGCCGGAAACCAGTAGGGGCAGGGGGGGCCCTACTGGGAAG
>NW_003303070.1:0-5485 GCF_000142945.1 Phytophthora infestans T30-4 | reverse complement strand
GATGGTGGCAGCGCCCAGAGGAGGCGCGGACCAAGTGGGTAACTTAGGTCCACAAGCGGGTAACTTATTTCCGCAGACAGCTGCAGCTGTCACGAACACTGACAATAGCGTGTTCAGGGTGGGTAACAGAGTTCCACACACGGTCGCCTAGATCTTAACTGAAGAGGAAGACGTCGGATACGCTTCCTGTGTGGGTAACATAGTGCCACACGTGGTCGCCCAGACCTTAACTGGAGAGGAAGGCGTCGAACACGCTTCCTGTGTCGGTACCACAGTACCACACGAGGCCACGAGTGCCTCGGATGTCGAAGCGCCGACATCCCCAGACGTGGGTAGCAAAGCTCCACGTCACGATCGCCGTCGACGACGACGTCGCAGCAAGCGACTCGGCGTCCAGGGCCCAAGTTCCTCCGACAAGGCCGGTGAAAGAGTGTTATCACATCTTCGATGGCGAG
Source organism: Phytophthora infestans T30-4 (assembly GCF_000142945.1). Lineage (NCBI taxonomy): Eukaryota > Oomycota > Peronosporomycetes > Peronosporales > Peronosporaceae > Phytophthora > Phytophthora infestans. Next base: position 5,030 of record NW_003303070.1, on the reverse strand, counting down.
ACTGGTTTACCCGTCAAGGCATCTGGTGTCTACTTGAAACCGTTGCCAGACGTTGCAGAGATACTGAACCTCGAGGAAATGACGGTCGAATCTTTCTTGGCCAACCTCAAGGCTGGAAAGGCTGCCGAGATGGTGCTCACGAGACCTGAGACCACTCGGGAGGAGCTGAACACCTCCTCTGTCTTGGACGAGAACGTACTGGAAGACCTAAACAAGCAGCGTCAGACGCGCTTGGGTTCTGGGATCCTTAAGAACCCCAAAGATCCGGTGTATCCTTTGGTGATGGAGTATACGGACGTGGTGAACAAACACCCACCGACCCAACTCCCACCGGATCGAGGTGTACGGCATGAGATCGATCTCGTGCCTGGCACAAATTATTGTGTCACGAGGCAATGTCCTCTTCCGCGCGAACGGTGCGAGGTCATTGATGCCTTCTTCGCCGCGAAAGCGAAGGCAGGCATGGTGCGGGAGTCGAAATCCCCGCACTCGATGCCAACTTGCTGCGTTCGGAAGCCGAACGGAAAGTGGCGACTAGTTCACGCTTATAACAAGCTGAACAACGCAACGGTGCCGGCCCAAACACCAATCTCACGAAAGGATGTGTTGTTAAACAACATGGCCGGGAACGTACTGTACAGTGCGCTGGATTCGGTAGACGGATACTACCAGATCCTGATGCGAGAGAGTGACATCCCGCTCACCGCGGTGAGCACTCCAAGCGGCATGCTTTGGGAGTGGCTCGTCATGCCGCAGGGCTTGTCTAATGCCCCGGCGATGTTCAATCGCCTGGTGACGCAATTGCTCCGCCCTTTGCGTACCTTCGTACAGACGTACTTCGACGACATATTTGTCCATAGCCGTGCCTAGGGAGGCAAGACGGCCATCGAGGTGCATCTAGGACACCTTCGTCGGGTATTGGACGTAATGCGATCAAACAAACCCTACGTCAACATCGACAAGTGCGTTTTCGCGTCACCAGATATTAAAGTTCTCGGTTGCTTCGTAAGCAACGTGGGCGTTCGGGCTGACCCAGACAAGGTCAAGGCCATAGCAGCATGGCCAACGCCCCGATCCCAGAAGGATCTTCGAAAGTGGTTGGGCTTGGCCAACTACCTTCATATGTACAGCGCAGGGTACGCGGCTTTGCTAAGCCCTTGTCGGGCCTCCTTCAGAAGGACGTCGACTGGCACTGGGAGCACCAGGATGCCTTTGACAGCATCAAGGCCAGTCTCCAAGAGGCTCCTGTCCTTGCCCTGCCGGACGAGACGAAGCCGTTTAGTGTCGTCTGCGATGCCTCCGATTACGCCATCGGGTGTGCATTGATGCAGGCCGACACGGCTGGACATGAACGAGTCATCTCGTTCCAGTCCAGGCAGATCAAAGCCGCCGAACGGAACTACCCTGTCTACGACAAGGAGCTCTTGGCAATGAAATATGCTCTTGTGACGTTTCGTGCTCACCTTCAGGGACCCCGGCCCTTCGTGATCTACGCAGACCACGCATCCTTGCAGACGGCGACTAACTCGCCTCACCTCTCCCAAAGGATGGTGAGGTGGCTGTCCTTCTTCGCGGAGTACAACTTCCGCGTCGAGTACAAGCCGGGCAGGCTCAACGTGCTTGCGGACGCTCTCTCTCGGCGTCGTGACTATGAGCTGGCCCACATCACACGGGTGACAACGGATCTATGATCGGATACGCATGGCGTATCGGGACGATAAGGCTGGCGCGCCTATCGTCAAGTTTCTCACGGCAGGAACGAGCGCGAAGTCCGACTGGCTCTCGTCGCGACAGCGCTCACGGCTCCACCGATATAAGCTGAAGGATGGCCTCCTCTATCACCGGGTGGAACCCAATGAACCTTACGGGTGGTCGTACCCAACGACGAGGATCTGAAGTTCGATATCCTCACGGAGGCGCACGACGCGTCCTCCAGCGGCCACTTAGGCCACTTTCTGTCGGTCTCTCAGGCCTTGTGATAGACCCACATGTACAAGTGGGTCGCCCGATACGTTAAGACATGTGAAACATGTCAGCGGGTCAAACCCGCAGGACACTCTTCGGCTCCACTACAGAGCCTGCCCGTACCGGCTGACTGTTGGAAGTCGATGAGTCTTGACTTCATCTTTGGGCTTCCCGCCGACGGACACGGCAACACCGGAATTTTGGTGTTCGTGTGTCGGCTGAGCAAGATGGTACATCTTGCTCCGGTTCCCGTCACTGTTACGGGCGAACAAACCGCAAGGTTGTTCGTCGATGGCGTGTTCCGCTATCACGGTCTCCCGGAGACGATTGTCTCGGACCGAGACCCGCGGTTCACGGCTGCGTTTTGGAAAACGCTGTTCCCTTTACTGGGAACTCGTCTGCAGATGTCCACTGCGGACCATCCGCAGACAGACGGCCAGACAGAGCGCGTCAATCGAGTGCTCGAGGCCACTCTGCGCAGTGTGTGCGCGACAGCACCGCGTACGTGGTCGACGCAGCTTCCGGTTGTTGAGTTTGCGCTCAACAACGCGGTGCACGCGTCCTCGGGGTTCACACCGTTCTACTTGAACGGCTTCCGTCACCCCAGAGTGCCTCTCACTCTTCGAGGAGACATTGACTTCTCACTTCTAAGTGGGGGAGAGGCTCGGAAAGCCCTTTCCTCCCAGGTCTCGGATGTGAGACCAGTTTCGCTGCGGAAACAAGTGGAATCCTTTATGGATACCAAGCTGAGCGTTGTCAGCAAGGTCCGCGATGCCATGGCAGCGGCCCAAGATAAACAAAAGGAGTACTCTGACAAACATGGAAGAGGAAACTTAAGTGTATTTAAAGTGGGGGACTTAGTGTTATTAGACAAGAGAAACCTGCCTCTTGACACTGTCAGCTCTGTCGGCAGCAACAAGCTGAAGCACCGCTTCATCGGACCTGGCCAGACATGGTGCGTCGTACACCATCGACCTGCCAAAGTCAATGACGACGCAACCGACGTTCTATGTTGGACGTCTTAAGCGGTACTTCAATCCGCAGGGGGTTAGACCCACCTTGACCCAGCTCCTCGAAGCGAGAGCCGGTCACAGACGTCGTCGAGGACGTCGGAGCAGGCACCCAAGCCTCGGTCGGAACGACAAGGCTGTGGTCAAGACCGTACACAGGAGGGGCTCCGTACGAACGGACCCCGGAGCCATACGCCGAGTACGCTGAGTACGCCGGGGTACGCACCATACGCGTACGTCTGGGAGTGTGCCGCAGGCGGCTCCGGACGTGGCAGCAGAGCCTCGATCCAGGCGAGCTGCGTTGATGATTGATTTCTTACATTTAGCTTCGCAAAACCTGTTGTATGTACTGCAAATCGGGCACAGTAACCACTTTATTTTGTAAGAGCTCTGCACACTTCTCAAATAGAGATATTTTTTACTATAAATGTAGACTTCACAGACCAGTATTTTGTAAGAGCTCTGCGATGTTGCCGAAGCGTTGGCGTAGCTGGTACGGCATCTTGACTTCGACGGCTTCGCGTAAGCAATGTATCCACTCGTCGTCATTCTCCAAATATCCAAGCGCCAAAGCTGCTTGCTGATATGTAGGATGTTCCGTACCATCAACCGTTCGAAGATCCGCAAGTGACTTAGGCGAGCGTCGGTTACACAGGCGAAGTCGCAAGTAGAAGCGTTCCGGGTCCTGCGGAGATACGTGTACCAAGCGTCCCAGAGAAGCAACGTACTTCGTATATGGCTTCCACATCTTGTGTTCCGTCCACCTGTACTTCCGCGGCCCATCCTTGTACAGTAGATTGGCCGTAGCTTCTGGATTACGCGCGCACAGCTTGAAAAACGCCGTCAGCATTGATCTGTCCCCGCTGCCAGAATGATGGTCATGGCCAGCTTCTGCTGCATCTCCAGTTGGTGCAGCGGTCGCTCTTGCTGCCGTAACGGCCGATCGGCTTGGCCGGACTCTTCGTTCTCGAGCTGGAGCAACGTCGGTGCGGGCTTCAGCACCGCGCTCCATACGTCCTTCACCTCCAGGTAAAGTTGGAGTTGCCGCGCCCAGACTCGGTAGCCCGTTCCGTCGAACTTGCGAAGCTTGGTCGTGAACGCGGTCGTGGTGTTGGCACTCATAACCTGTCGAGTTGGTTGGAAGGAGGCGGGTGAGGCGAAGAAGGAGAATTAGAAAGTGAGTGAGATTAGAACTTACGCAAGCCTGCTTACACCTAGTCTGCGTGCAGTCCTTGGGTATCGTGTCCAGTCCAGCACGCTGTCGTGTCCTACCTTGAAGTAGACCTTGAAATTGCCAAGATGACTCAAGTTACCGTTGCACCTGCGGTCTTACCACTTGATGACGCGTGATATGTAGACCGTGTGCCGCACTGTGCTCACAGAGTAGCACGTTCCGACAAATCACAGCTGTGGTCCTTCCTATCAGCTATTTGGGTGTTACGATTCGTAACATCCGTAACTTACGAATACGACATGACGGGACACGTTGACATGCAGCTGGGGACGCGGAAGCACCTCCAGAAGCGGATCTATTGGTCATGATAAGGTGCTGTAGCTACTGACCAACGCTCGCCTGTGCTGTTCGTACGATTTTGTTGTCATGATCTCTAGAAACACTGTCCCTTCAGCTCATTTCCTTATTGTACGCCTCGGACATAAGTCAACACCCTCCGCGCCACAGATGAAGACCCCATCCAGTATCCTCGCTTTCGCCACACTGACGGCTTCCGTGCACGCCCATGGATACATTTCCATGCCCAAGGCGACGTACCAGCCCAACACCCCCTACACGGACTACAACGCTATCACAACGGCTAGCGTAAACGCGGGCTTTGCCGGTGGGAAATACGATGGAAGCCCCTCGCAAAACACCCAGGTGTTCACCGATCATTGGAATGCTACCGGTTACAAATCGCTTCGTGACATGGTTGATCCTATCGCACCGGGCTATGGGTACTCTGTCGAAACGGCAACGCCCGTCGACGTGACGGGATACACTGAAATGTGGTGGCAGAACGACGAGTACAAGGAAGGCTTTATTGCCTCGCATGAGGG
>NW_003303069.1:8073-12510 GCF_000142945.1 Phytophthora infestans T30-4 | reverse complement strand
AATTCCGGATTTGAATCCGGTACGAGACGAGCGTTCTAGGTATTGCATTTATGCATTTGTGAACAAGACATCGCTAGATCCAGGTAGCAGGACCCTAGATCCAGTCGATAATACACGTGATCTACATGAAGTGTCAGTTGCCAAGGTCTCTAGTTTGCGCCAAGTGGATGAGTTTTCCAGATCCGAAGTCTCTTCAACCCTGGATCTACAAAGAAGAGAGGCACGTGGTTATTGGGAGAAATGCCAACATGGTCGATGGTTTGAGCCTACCAAGGGTGAGGTCACTGCAGATCCACCTAAGGTTACAGAGAATGGCAGAATCTGGCGTACGAGGCGACTACCGAGATTGAATTTCTCGGAGAGGTGGAGCTCCCGGCGGGGACAACTGGCCCCTTGGTGGATCGGCCTTCATACCCAACTCCGCGAAAGATCCTACAGAGGGATCGTCGGATTGAGGTCCAAGCGGTGGAGGTTGAATCCAAGACCGGGGGGGATCCCCAGAGCCGGCCCCTAGATAGCTCAGGGTTGGTGGATGGAGGATCGCAGAGAGCGGAAGCCGAGTCGCCAGGTCCCGCTACCCCGGAAGTGGATCCTAGCTTTTCATGGGACAAAGTGCCTGGATCCTTATCGAGAGTGACACACTAGTCAAACCAGAACCGTCGGGTTTAAACTCGCTAGAGGATCGACTAGATCCAACTGGCGGCTTCCCCGATACCAGGGTACCTGATCCCACGAAGACAGAAGGACTGCAAGGTGAAAGAGGGTCGCGGTGTTTGGATCCAATGGTGGATCCGACGAAGACGGAAGATGAACAAGTCTGTTACCATGAAGGTGGGGATCTACACGCCGAGGATCTCAGGGATGGCCTGGCGGTAATCCCGAAGGTGCCACTGACCACAAAGGATGTCACGATTGACGATATCCAAGTGGATCCAGGGGCAAAGAGCCCGCGCAAGTGGATCGGTTACGTCAGAAAATCTGGGGAAGCCGACATCTGCTGATTGGTAAAGGTAATACATTGCCGCCCGCCGCCCGCGGGGTCAAATGTGACATCGATGTCGGCGACGCGAAACCGATCGCTCAAAGGGTGCGGAAGGTGGCACCTCAGTTCCGAGAAAATCTATCAGATCTGATTAAGGGCCTGCTGCAAGCCAAGATCATCAGTTTCTCGACATCTCCGTGGGCATCTCCGGTGGTAATCATCATCAAGAAGAACGGGGTGGATATACGTATGTGCATTGATTACCGGTTAGTTAACGGCCCTGACTCGATTGATGGTGTATCCGATTCCTCTAATCAATGAGCTGCTGGAAGATTTGGATAAAGTACTCTGGTACTGCTCTCTTGACATGGCCAGTGGTTTCTGGGTGGTTACTATGACGGATCGAGCTCGCGCGATATCTGCTTTCATCACACCGTTTGGACTGTTCGAGTGGAACCGGATGCCGTTTGAATTGAAGAATGCACCCCAGATCTACCAACGCCTGATCGATAACGCCCTCTATGGATTCACCCGAATACCGGAACCCGAAAAGGGTGGATCCGGGGAAAATCATACGGAAGTGGATCCATTCGAAGCAGAAGAGCCAGGGGATCCTGGGACCCCGTCTGTGTTAGGACGCAGATCTTATATCGATGACATTCTAATCCCGGCAGAATCGTGGGATCAGTTGTGCGAAAGAGTGACATCCCTACTGGAGGCGTGTACTAAGTGGAATCTCTCTATCAGCGTGGTGAAGAGCTATTGGGGGATGCGCAAGGTGGATTACTTAGGTCATCGAGTCTCCAAAGAGGGGTTGGAGGCGAATCCTAAGGACCTGTCTTCGTTGGCGGATTTGTCCTTCCCACAGTCGTTACGGGCGATGCAATCCTTCTTGGGCAGTTTGAACTACTACAGTCGGTTCATCGAGGATTACGCACTGTTTGCTGCGGTACTATATGAATTGAGAGAGGTAGATTTTGCTGCGATGGCCACTCCAGCTGTCCGGATCAAAATCCAACAAGCTCTGGCCCCGAAGATGTCGAATCCACGAAGGGATCCAAGTAGTACGACGCCGGAAGAGGACCTAAAACAGGAGCTGGATCCACCCCGAGACCAAAAGAAAGAGGATTCAATCTGGATAGAGACGACGGATCCGAACTCGAAAAAGGTGGAACCTCGGTGGATCCGAGCTCAACACGCATTCGTGGAGCTAAGGAGCAGGATCGCGACTACGCCCATCCTCCGCCATTTTGATCCAGAGCGTCAACCTACGGTGATAGTTTATACCAGTGACTGGGCATTCTCAGCGGCCTTGGTACAAGAACATGAAGGGATATGTCATTGTCACCTTCGTCAGCCGGACGCTGAAGCCAAATGAACTGAATTACGGAGCGGTGGAGAAAGAGATACTTGCGCTCCTGCGCGTGCTGGATCTCAATTACAACCTGCTGGTGGGAAGATCCATCCGGATCCTGACTCGACACTCTACGCTAGCTTGGCTGTTCAGGTCGGCCGATTTACAAGGACGGTTGGGACAGTGGGCAGCTTTACTCTCGCCTTGGACACTGAAGATTGTGAAATGTTCGAAAGGGGAAGACGAGATCCTGGAGTCTTGGCCGCGAGCATCACACCTCGAGATAAAATGGATGAAGCGCTGACTAGGATCGCTCCTAAGAAAGAACCCAAACGCCGGATTCAGATCCCGATCCCGACGGTACAAGTGGATGAGGATCTGTACGTCCTGAATTTCGATGAATCCGCTCGCGTACGACGCGGAGGAGGAGCATACAGTGCAATACTGTGGAAACTGCCCGGATGGGAAGTTGTAAGGGCCAGATCCACTTATGCGGAGGGCCGCACCGTCAATGAAGCAGAGTATAATGGACTCCTGCTGGGTTTGGATCTACTAAAGGGACGGGATCCAAAAAGGCTGGTGATTTGTGGGGATCCAAACTTGGCGATCAGACAGGTGCGAGGTGAGATTGATTGCAAGGCCCGGCCCTAACACTGTTACGGCAGAAAGTGATGGTCCACCTGCGTGGTTGGATGAATCACGAGTTGGTGCATGTCAAGCGAGATTGGAATGCCAGTGCAGATATCTTGGCCAGTACCGCTTTACGGAATCAATGTGGTGTCGAGGTGGAGAGAGAGGCCGAGCATCAGGATCTGGTTACGTTGAACCGACTAGATGAGGTGGTGGTGGTTGGATCCGAAAAAGGACAGCCCAGGTAATGGCTGTCACTAGGTCTAGAGGAAGGATTGGATCCAGCCCCCAGATTCTCGATGAAGCCTTTGTGAAGGGAGTTCGCATTGAGCGGATCCTCAAAGCACAGAACGAAGAAACGTGGATCTTGGGACTAAAGAAATATCTGATGGGGGATGTACGAGACCTGAGTCGGGAAGACGCCAAATCCTACAGTATTATCGCTACGGATTATGCAGTGGATCTGAATGACTTGCTCCTCTATTGTCCCCCTACGAAGAGAGTCAACGAGGATCGGGATGGATTGATGAGACTGGTGATGCCGGAAACCTTACAACAGGATGTCCTACATCAATATCACGCTAGTTTAGAAGGTGGACATCAGGGAATTGGTCGGACCTACCAACGGATCCGGGAATGTTTCCACTGGAGGGGACTGTTCAAGAGCGTGCAACGATATGTCGGTGAATGTGTGGATTGTGAGACAGGCAAGGGCAGGCCCACAATCGAAGGGGAGTCACCCGGGAATGTCCAAGCGACTTACCCTTTCCAAATCATAGCCATGGAACACATCCCCTCGTTGCCCAAGGCGTTCAAAGGAAACACAGAATTGTTGATTTGGGTGGATCTGTTTACCGGATACGTGATAACCAAAGCTAGTGCGTCTAGAACTGCGCAAACCATTGCCGAATCGTACGAGGAGTGCGTTTTCCGAAGATTTGGGGCTAGTGAGATGATTAGACATGATCGGGAGCCAGGCTTTATGTCTGATTTCTTTCGAGCTTTCAACCGGATCCTGGGGCAGAGACAGCGGGTAACCATGGCATATCGTCCCCAAGCTAACGGGTCGGCCGAGCGCATGGTGCAGACGATCACGAGGGCACTCAAGATATATGTCCAGGATTTGGATCAGAGGGATTGGGATGAGTACGCAGAACGACTCCCCTTCGCGATGAACACCGCCCAGGACAGGATCCGGGGTGACACCCCATTTTACTTAGTACATGGGTGGGATCCTGAATCCACCCTAGAAGCGGCCATTCCGGTATGTAGCACCAAGAAGAGAAATCGAGATCCAAGACGATGGTGATGCCAAGTCCAGAAATACTACCGGCAAGCCAGATCCCAAGTGAACGAACGGCTGCGAAGTGCGATACTGTAACGGGGTAAGAGATACCGTTACTAGCTTACACTATAGTGCGGAGGAAGCTCGCAATAATAAAACCAAGTCTTAGGTTTGTGTCAAATTCAA
>NW_003303069.1:2949-5887 GCF_000142945.1 Phytophthora infestans T30-4 | reverse complement strand
ATCGATCAAGTTCTGCGACGTCCATCTCGTTATCGGAGATGCAGTATGCCGAGGAGGCTCGATGGACTGCTTGGACGGAGAACGAGTCAGGGCGTTCGCACTGGCTACACCCGAAGATAACCCTGAAGTCGAGTGCGCCGGCAGGCTTGTTGACACCGGTGAGGCTACCGGTGCGTGCTGAGACACCGGTTCACGTACCGGTGATGACCACGACACGGACACGTTGTCCCTAGAGCTGAGCGCAGCTTCAGCATCCATGTCGACCGAAGGAGGTTCTCCCCCACCAAGGGTGGAGCCGCCAGCATCCGTGGGGTGACCCACGGCGAGAAGTGCCGGAACACGTGGGTGGCGAGCGTTGTTCACGAAGAACGGCGTCATACCCGTCGAGGAGTGCTCGGCGTTGTTGAGTGCGAACTCGGCTAGCGGTAGGAACGAGCTCCAGCTCGTGTACGAAGTTGCGTAGCTTCGGAGAACGTCTTCAAGGACGCGGTTGACGCGTTCTGTTTGTCCATCCGTCTCCGGATGTGCCGCAGTTGACATCAGCAATTTGGTTCCCAAGAGCTCGAAGAGGCGTGACCAGAACGCGGATGTAAACCGCGGGTCGCGGTCGGACACGATAGACTCCGGCAGGCCGTGGTGACGAAAAATCACGTCGACCAAGTGGGCCGCGGACTCTTTTGCGGTGATTGAGGCCGCCACCGGAACGAGATGGACCATCTTGCTGAAACGATCGACGAACACAAGTACACCTGTGCGCCCGGCTGTATCGGGCGGAAGACCGAAGATGAAGTCCATCGAAATGGAGCGCCAGGCTTCCGTGGCGACCGGAAGAGGGCGCAATGGGGCCTGAGACGTCGAAGACGGTTTGACTCGCTGGTAAGTTTCACATGTGCGGACCCACTTGCGTACCCACTTGTACATGTGCGGCCAATAGAAGTCTCTCGACAGAGCCGCGTACGTCTTCTCGCGACCGAGATGTCCTCCAGTCGGGGCGTCATGATACTCGTGGATTATGCGCGCACGTAGATCAGCGTCGTTTGGGACGACGACTCGAGGACCATCGAGCCTGTCGATGCTGTACTTGAGTAGATTACCGTCCAGTCTATATAGATCGATCTGATTCCGCGTGGTCTTTGACAGGTCACTCAGCGTGTCACTACTAGGAGCACGCAGGTGCTTCATGATGGCGCCGTATATAGGGTCATCATCGTACGCTGTAGCAATCTCGTCGCCCAGCGGGAGCGTGGGCGTGGTCAACGTCAAGTTGATGCCTGACGACACGCAGACCGCACATTCGTCCTTGATGTCCTCCTTCCAGCGAGTCGTGACAGTTCTGCAAGACTTCTTGAATCATCGTTGTCGGTACCACAAGCCGCAGCTTGGTCTCCTCTTGCCAACCGTGGTCGTACCGACGATTCAATCCAAGATAGTGAAGCACGCCGTCTTCTGATAACACGAACCGGTCAGCATACTTCCAGGCATCTCGAGCTTCTTTGTAACTCAGCTCTTCTGCTTGGCCCTGAAGCACCTTCTTGATGTTAAACCACTTCTGCTCCTCGTCTTGTGCCACCAGTATCCGTCTGCGTCGTTCCCGCTGTATCGCTACCGGATCAACATCTTCCGCATCGGGAAATGCCGATGGTACAGTCTTGTGAGGATGGTCTGGCAAATCTTCGCCGAATGAATCTTCGGTGGACGTCTCTCGTCGTTCTTCATGCTCCTCTTGAGATTTTGAGACATCCCCCGAGTGTTCATCTGCAAACCTGACGCGTTTCTTGGCTTTCGTCTGTCGCCGAGTCATCACTGCTATATTACCATAATCGCACTTTGGTGAGCTGTAATCAACCACGAAATTTTCGAAAGTTTTCCACTTTGAAGACTCGCTGCCTGACAGTACATGTACTTGACGCTCTGCTCCTCGTGACGAAACATCTACCGAGTCTTCATCCGGCTCGTAGATCATTTCCTGGATGCGGTTCAGCGATGCCAATTCCGACTTGCGAGTTTCAGCCAAGATTACCCGACTGACCTTCGATTCCAGCGCTTCAGTGGCTAACGAATCCGCGGCCGCGTTGTATTCTCGTACAACGTGAAGATATTTAGCTGATCGAAGCTTGGCCGTGAGTTCCTTGTGAGTATTCAGCAGCGCTAGCAAAGTTTCCTTCCTGCATGCGATCACCCCTAGTGATTGTACATCCCGCGGATGTACTTGAAGCGCAGCTTCAATGTGTCCTTGACCAGCCACGTAGTCTTCTGATCATGCGAGATGCGCACCTTGAAGTTTCCTTTGAATTGCATGTAGGTCTGCGAGATCAGGTTGTAGGCAGCCGACTTGGCGTAGCTCACGTCATCAAGGAGGCGCTCCTCGATCTTGCGCGTGTGCTCGTTCAGCACTTGTATACAGCACTGTGCCCACAGTTGCGCGCTCGGTTGTGCCGTTGCCGAAGACTAGCTCTGCAACTGAGTCTTCGTGTAGCTCCGTAAACAAGGTAAGGTCGCTCGAGACGTTGGTCTGCGCGCCGCTATCCAACACCCACTCCACCATGTCCTGGTCCTTGTCCTTGTCCTTGTAGTTGAAGTTGTCACGCACCGCGAGGTACATGCTCTTGTCCTTCAGCTTGAGTCGGGTGCAGCCGACTTGGCTGTCTTCACAGTAGACCACATCGATCATCCTGCGCGGCGGGGTTGCTCGAAGTTGTTGTTGTTGGTTACTGTTGCCACGCTGGGCGGCACTCAGGGATCGCCACTCCAATGTCCTTTGCTCTCCGCACGTGTTGGCACTTCGGTCTTCGCCTTTCGCTTGGGCGATGTCATCCCTCGCACTGGGATGAGCTCTTGCTCTTTCTGCCGCTTGTTCCGGCCCAACGCGGGCGAATGAGCTGCGGCTGCGACGAATTGTTGCGGATGATGGTTGCCTCGGTGCTTGGGCTGCTGGCTC
>NW_003303069.1:0-2521 GCF_000142945.1 Phytophthora infestans T30-4 | reverse complement strand
CTCTACCGCCGTCTCGTTGTGTGGGAGCCCCTGCTCGACCACTGTCTCGTGTTGTGGGAGCCCCTGCTCGACCATCATCTCGTGTTGTGGGAGCCCCTGCTCGACCACCGTCTTGTACTGTGGGAGCCACTGCTCAACCACCTCATCATCTACCTCGCGAAACCGCGAGGGCTCTTCGTTCAACAACGTAGCACAAGCCATGCAGAGAGGGCCATCGCTCGCTCTGTGCACTGCTTGTGTCGTTGCTGTTTTGTCGACGACTGTGACGTGGGGGCAGTCTTTTGGCGCCACCAAGAGGTGTGTGAAGACCTCGCTCACGTCGAATCCACGTCGACGCTTGGCTGATTGGGCCAGCCAGTCAATCTCTGGCTGATATCGCGCAAGCCAAGGGATGCCCAGGATGCAGTCAAACGCGTAGTTCATCTCGATCACCAAGAAGTCGTCCTTGCTACGAAAGCCGTCGAGCGTGTACGACAAAGACACGTCACGCCGCGCAACGCGGCGAGCCTTACCATCTGCGAGTTTGACTTGGATCTCGCCCGGACCATTCCGGACGCGGACGTTCTTGGGTAGTACCGACAAACACGACGCGCGAAAGAAGTTGTTGGTCGCTCCTGAGTCAAGGAGCGCGCGCAGTGGTCGCCGGGCACCGGTGACGTGGAGGCTGACAATGATCAGTCTCGAGTCGCCCGGCGTAGTGGTGGCATTGGTGTGTGCTTGGAGCACGGGAGGGCTCGAAGGTTGGGCTGCCACCGGAGGGCCCGGTCCTTCGTTAAAGCCAGTAGGGCGCCCCGCACCTACTGGTCCTGGTCGTTTTTTGAATGAGCGACCGAGGAGTGTTCCGCGTCGACGTGAGAGACGGCGGGAGCTGGCGCGCGGCACTCCGCCGCGCGATGACCCTTCTTCCCACAGCGGAAGCAAATGAGGGAGCGATTGCTTCGCCCAGAGCTGCCGCGGTAGGACCCGCGACGTCGATTTCTCGACGCGTTGATGGCGTCGATCTCCATGGGCTCGGGGGTAGACTCCCGGGCTTCCGCAGGTATGGCTGCGGCGTACGATGCAGCTACCATGTAATCCTCGCGAATCGCGAGTGCAAACGCCTCCTCGAGAGAGGAGGGCTCAGCGCTGGTGAGGCAGTAGCGGGTCATGCCCTCGCGCATGCCAAACACAAATACGTGGACTTGCGAGGCCATGTCGATTGGCTTGGTCACGATGCATGACGCCAGATGTCGCGTCTTCTGGACGTAATCACGCATGGACATCTTCCCTTGCCGCAGAGCGAAGAACTCTGCGCGAACGCGAGACTCATCTTGCGGGGGCTCGAACGCGAGGCGCAAGTCGCTCTGGAGAGTTTCCAGAGTCGGGAAAGCCTCGGGGTCGACAACCAGCTTCCCGAGGGCCCATTCTTTGGCCTTCCCGGTTAACCGGGAGAGGAGGAAGTTCATCTTGGCCGATAACGCCTCGATGCGTCGTGAGGCGATAGCGATGTCGATCTCGCGGAGCCACCGGTTTAGCGGAAGCCGGTTTTCACCGGCGCCAGAGTACGTAGACGTCTACATCTTGACAACGTCATTCTGGGATGGACGCGAGGGAGTTGACACCCGCCGATTCGCATCGGCGAGCTCGCGTTCCATGAACCCTTGTGCTGCAAGACGTTGCTGGTCGGGCGTCGCTGAGCTCAGCAGCGATGCGACGACAGCGTCTCCGGACACCGCCACGAGGCGGTGAAGCGCTTCCCACTCCACGCGAGTGAGATGGGGGAATGCAGCATGCTCCAGGGTCGCCCCGGAGATCTGGACTTGGCTCATCGTAGACTTGGTCGTTGGAAGGACTACAAAGTGCTACCAGGTGTAACGGGGTAAGAGATACCGCTACTAGCTTACACTATAGTGCGGAGGAAGCTCGCAATAATAAACCAAGTCTTAGGTTTGTGTCAAATTCAACTCTGATTTATTTAGGACCAGGGCGGCTACCCCTGGCCTCGTGTGAACCACTCAAACACATGTCTATATCTGATTGATGAATAAGTGAGTCTGGCTCCTCACTATCAACCAATCAGATGATGACACCTTGGCACACGCTACCCGTGTGCCACTTTGCCTACTTATGTAATAACTAAAGAAATATCTACCTACTTATGTAATTGGAGTTGGGCCCATTACGGATACAGGATCGAGCGGAACGACACAACGAAGACGACCCCATCAAGTGAGATCGCAGGTGTGGCTCTATTTACATCGGATGAAGGAAGAGTACGCCCGCAGATTGGCCCATCTATGGCACGGACCATTCCGGGGAAGCGGAAAGATAGGAGAACATGCCTTAGAGCTGAGGGCGAGAGGTGCGGGATATCGATAGCTCCCTGTAGGAAAATATACGAGCAGCCATTTGTTCCCCCACATTCAAATGGGGAAGAGACGAGGTGTTGGGGTGTATGGATTGGAAGGGGGGGGGAGTCAAAGGAGTACCCCAGCCCTAAAGTGAAGAGGAATGAAGAAGTGTGGGCTGACCACTCCATACA
>NW_003303068.1:11005-12281 GCF_000142945.1 Phytophthora infestans T30-4 | reverse complement strand
AAAGTTCACGAATTTTGGCCATTACTACTGCGAACTCTAAAGAAAATGCTGCCGCTTGGTCCAAGCTGAACAAGCGTGATATCAAGGACATGCAGGACCTTATGGCCCGGTTGACCGATGAATTTGTGCCTCCTGATTTGCAAGAGCGTTTGCGTGATCAATTGTACGCGCTCAAGCAGAAACATTGCTCTAGCTTGGAAGATTACATCTCTCGCTTCCGTGAAGCCATCATGCAAGTGACAGACATGAGTGAGTTGGACAAGATCACTTACTTCTGCGGTGTAGGGATTTCCAGATTCGACCATACGCCGACCTACTTTAGGTCAAGAATCGGCTCGGTCTGATAACCCAGAACTTAGGAACAAAGTCCCACGGTAAGTACTCGGCGATCTGTCCGGATATGCTATCCGGATAGCCGCTGAGCTCAACGGTCGCCCGAACTCAGCTGAAGGGTCGGTAGAGATCCGAAACGACTACATTTCACTAGATATTTGTATAGGAAGCATAGGATTAAATAGGGGGAGCCGAAAGGGCTTCCAGAAGATAACAGAGCAGAATTTTCCTAGTCCAAGACACGTGTACACTTTTCCGGTAAGTCCCTGCATAGGGCTGGATTATGCCTGCCGTCAATACTCGAGAGGCATAGCTTGTAGGGTATTGACTGGTAGCGCCAAGAGATTAGGTCGGTCCGGGTAGGACAAAGTCTCGCTACGCGCGAAAGAAAGTCCAGCATACTCAGCGGGCCGGTACGTCGGATAGCCCGGGTGCCGTAACAATTCTAGCTGAGCAGCCTCTGCGCTCGGTGACCTGTAAAAGCGCTCGCGCGCCGTCGTCCATCCTTTGGTGGAGGGCACAGGGTTGTGAACGAGCTCAGCCGAACCAAACTCGGCGGAGTTTCGGAAGTGATCTGACTTGGTCTGTCGGAACCGAGTGGAAGCCAGCCACGCGTCTGTCCCGGAAGGGCCGGACCGCGAGGAACCACCCTCTGCGCAGGCCATACAACCGCCGACCTAACTCGGCGATTCGTTGTGTTTTGTGTAAGGAATCCACATCTGACGGTATTTGTGTGTTCTACTACACCACAGGTGCTCGCGATCTCGGGAACAGGAGTGTGTGCTTGTTTTTATAGGTGCCAGCTAACCAAGTTAAGAGGAAGAGAAGAGAAGAGAAAAGTGAAGATGGTCAAGGGATCAGCAACTCCTAGCGACGGAAGCTCAGCGACGGCTGCAGGATCGCCTCTCGCGGGTCGGACCCGGCGGATCAACGACTCATCGAC
>NW_003303068.1:5392-9738 GCF_000142945.1 Phytophthora infestans T30-4 | reverse complement strand
GAGCACCAGGATGCCCCAAAGTGCCTGGTGCGAACCTTTCTCGCTATGCTTGGGACGCGCGGCGAAGAGTTGGTACAGGCAGCTGCCGAAGAAGACTCAGCGACGTTGGAAACTACTCAGCGAGGCGTTCCTGGATTATTATTGCTCACAGTTCGACGAATCCGCCCGCACTCGCTACTACTCGGCGAGACGTAAAGTCAACGAACCGATCTGCGACTTCTTGATCCGACTCAACGGGTATGCTCGGCCAACCAAGATCCAGTACGAGAAGGGTGGCGCCGACGCGGCTGACCATGTCGAACACTTTTTGCTGCATTGTGGTGATGACGATGTGATGGATTTGATGTACCCCTTGCAGTTGGAAGACATCAGTAAGGTGGAACAGATAATCAATCGTCGGATCCTCAGTGAAAAGCACAAGAAGCAACGCGACCGACTCGTGATCGCACGAGGCCGAGACGATAAGCGGAAGGATCAGGGCCGCCGAGATGAGCGCCGAGATGGACGTCGAGACGAGAAGTGCAGTCGCAAGGAAGAGAACCGCGACCGCCGAGTCACTGTCGTAGACGCTGACTCGGACGGGGAGGAACTCATCGATCAGAACCCGCCGAGTCCGTACAACTCCGAAGACGAATGGGATGATGAGGACCAGTCCGGAGGACACGACTCAGCGGAAGACGACGATTACATAGACGCCGGCGTTTCCAATGATAAAAAAAATACACCGGACCGCCGAGAGAACTCGGCGGGAGACCAGAATGGCTCAAATCGAATTGGGGAAACTCAGCGAACCGACCTCCGCGACCGTACAACCAACGAGAACAGTCGAACCGTGGAGATGGATCACGCGACAACACTCAGCGTGGACCTTGTGCAGCTTGTGGAAGAATGGGGCACTCGGCTCACTACTGTCGACGACGCTGCAAATTCTGCAGACAAGTCCATGAAGGCGGCCAGTGCGAGCTATTTCGTCAATATGAGAAGCTGGCTGCGTTCGTAAAAAACTCTGTCGACAAGTCGCAAGTGCCAGAAGACCTGCAAAACCTTTACGCGCCAAGTGATTATAACTCGGCGGCCCGCCAACACTGACTGGGTTGGAATATGCCGGGCTGCCACAGTCAGCTGAACCTGCAGTTGAGGCAAACTTCTTGTTTGCCTCCGTAGGCGAAGCAGGGAGGCCCGAGGGAAGAAGCGGGGATGGCAATTGGATGTGTGAAATCGACGGAATTGAACGTGAGCTCGGTGAGTTAGATGATAACCACCGGGCGATTGCAAGTGTAACTCGGCAGTCAGGCCAGGCTGTGCATCGTACCAGAATCATGAAGCTGCTTCCGGGAGAACGGCTGGGATGGTGGTCAGCACAGACGTTTGATCGCCGAGCTAGAATGAGAGCCCTAGTATTGGGTGCAGTGAACGACCGAAGGACCAAGATATTATTGGATACCGGAGCAAATGTCTCGGCGATTAGTGAGTACTTCGCGAGGAAACTGCGTCTCAAGAGAGTGGCCAGCCGAGATAAGCGAATCGACATACAAGGAATAAGTAAAGACAGAATGGTGACAACGTCAAGAGCAGTGGTGAAGGTGACACTCGGCTGGGAAGTGGCATACGAGTTTGAAGTATGGATAATGCCTCATCGTGCCGGAGTCGATTTGATTCTCGGCACCGACTTCATGATCCCAGCTGGGATCCGTCTGGATCTGTACAACTCGGCGGTCAAGCTACCCGATGAGATGGTGATCCCACTCATCCGATCAAGTAATGCGCCGACCAAGACCGAGTTCGGACCAAATGTCTCATGCGGACCACCAGACGGGTTAACGATCGAAAGTCGAATGACCGCTGAGTTCAAATTACCCAGGCGACAACCCAGTGAGTCGACGCATGACCTATGGGTGCGACGGACGAAGGGTTGGATTCCAACGGTTGTTTTTAATCGCCGAGGAAGACCAACCCATGTCCTGATTACGAACGTACGACCGACGTCAGTCTGGTGCCCACCTCACTTTTATGTGATAAAATGGCAACCACACGGAGTACTGGCCAATGAGGGATATGTCCGCGTGAACTCGGCGAAGTACCGTGACTGGCAGATATTGGCATTTGAGTCGGCGATGGATAAATATTTGCTGCAGAAAGAACAACGACTGTACGAAGACTGGTTGTCACACCAGCCGCCAGCTGTGGAAAGACGAAAATACCCAACTCCGACGGCGGTGGAAAAACGACCTCATCCAGTAGGAAGTGGACCAGAATTAACATGCGCAAAACGCTGGAGAAGGATAGAAGCTGATACCGAAGCCGGCGACGACGAGAGGCGTCGCGGTAACGTAGACGTCATATCGACTTCAGGGGTGACAAGGGGTGACCCGGCTATAAACTCAGCGTTCAAGCTGGAAGACGTCCGACCGGACCGTACGCCGGTGCTACACGATGGCCAAGATGTCTCCTATCAACTGTCCAAGTTTGAAGACGATGGCGCCATTTCTGACGTCAACACGAACTCAGCGGTTGAAGGAACAAGTGAAGTAAGGGCCAAGGAAGACGTGTCGGCGACTGAAGACTCAGCTATAACGTAAGGAGACCTTGAAGAACGCTCGGAACGCGCCCTAAGTGACGCTTAACCCGTTGCTGACAACCGAGCCAAGTTTGGAGTCATTAGACCAAGTTCTGCAGCCGTGGTGAGCTCAGCGATGGGTACACCAGAAGCCTGCATTATCCAGTCGGGGGCAGTGTACTCGGCGTCAGCAGATCTAAACACTGAGAGTGCCTCGGACGTGGCCACAGCATGTTGTCAGGATGTCAGCTATACCGAAGACGCGTTTGCATGCACGGAAGTTAGTTCTGCCCTCACAATTAACTCAGCGGATGATCACTCCGACGAGACCAAGGACTATGATAGTCGGGATGTATTACTACCTGAAGGAATAAAGCCGAACGACGACCCAGCTACGGCGGACTCAGCGTTGGAGACTATGGAGGCTACGACCGGTCCGGAAGTGGTTAGACAGCGTGACGATGATACCGTCTACCTCGGAGCCAAGTTTGAAAACGCAGGAGTCAGATCGACCATCGCAGTGAACTCAGCGAATACGGGCCCTGACGCAGCCGACAACTATGAATTACCAGAGGTATCACTGTTGGAAGGTACTATAGCTGAGGTCGGAGTGACGAGCTCAGCGGCGACGGTGTTCGACCCCGGCGGAATTGACTACGGTTTAGGACAAGCTGAAGATGACGAGTGCAACTCGACGAGAGACCCAACGGAAACCCTAAGACAACACTACTTGGCTATCGCCGCGATCGAAGACGATCAAGAGGATGATGTTGACGATGGTACGACCAACGCCTTTGAGCGTAGTGGAACAGATCTGGAATTGACGGACTACGCTCACGAGCTGGCCTCCCTTCCCGACCTCACTGAAGTTGAACCTACCGAACTCGACTATGGCGCTGCAAACGTCAAGTCACGTAGTCATACGCCAGCACAGTCGGCTAAATTGGTGGCAGAGCTACAAAAGCACGAAGGGATAATGATTTCAAGTGGTAATGCCCTGCCGCCTCCAGCGTACGGAGCATTGTGCGACATCGATGTTCAAGGACACGCACCCATTAAGCAGAGAGCTCGGCGGATACCTCTCCGCCACTTGAGCAAATTTTACGAGTTGTTGAAGGGGCTGCTTCGAGCTGGGCTGATATCATTCTCGGGCAGCCCTTGGGCCTCGCCAGTGGGGATAGTGCTCAAGCAAAATGGTGTGGATATTCGGCTATGCATTGACTATAAACTGGTTAATGCGGTTACGACGCCGATGGAATACGCTATGCCACTGGTTGATGACCTGCTTACCGAATTGAAGAGTTACTTGTGGTTTTGCTCGCTCGATGCTGCGAGTGAATTCTGGGCAGTCTTGATGACACGCCGAGCTCGGCAGATCTCAACGTTCGTCTGTGCACTTGGACATTTTGAATGGTTACGCATGCCGTTTGGACTAAAGAATGCGCCTATGATTTACCTGCGACTGATCGACAACGCTCTATGGGGATACGTTCAACCAAAGGGAGGATGGCAGCTGTTTGCCGAACGAATGGCTATTGCTGAAGCCGAGTCGGGTACACGGCGAGTCGAGCTCGGCGGAGTCAGCTATTCAACGCAGAGTCAGCTGACGAAGTTTGAAGCTGACCACCAATCACAAGCTGACTACGATCCGGTCCAAGACCTGGTTAACGGACCGGACGGCGACATGTTTGCTAATGGAGAACCAGACCAGTCTTCCTTGATTCCGGTGTTCAAGCGGAGGTCGTTTGTCGATGATATCTGTTTTGGAGGGGAGACGCTCGACGCCTGA